>NW_024868267.1:0-67619 GCF_013358625.1 Macadamia integrifolia
CTTGACAAGGACAACTACCTACTTGGGAAGTTAGTTCTCACAGAAGCCCAAAGCTAGCCAACCTCGTGGATATTTGTCTGTGGATGTAAATAGAAAGCATTCCTGGAAGTCCCTCAAACCGAAGATGGTGAGGTTTGGAACATAGGATATTTAGTTTTCTTCCCTCTTTTGTTATTTATATATTATTTACTTTTCTTTTCTTTTGTAGGTTAGATTTTGTTATTTATGTTTTTAATGGTATGCCTGTGGAGGTCTAAACCTAAATTGATTAAAGGGGTTTTTTTTTTTTTTTTTTTTTGGTAGAATAAATTGATTAAGGTTTGTGAATGTGAAAACTGTATTATGTTATTGAACAATCATATCGAAACAAAGTAGCAAAAGATCTTTATTATTATTATTATTATTATTATTTTTTATTTTTTTTTATTTTTTATTTTTTTTTGGTATGAGGTTCAAGGGCCACTATGGCCATGCTAGGGGTTAAACAAAGATCCACGAGGGGCAAGGAGCTGAATGATCCACTTATTCAAATTACAATAGTTACTATTATTCCTAACTACTATATAGAAGGATGGGGTATAGGGGATTTCGTACAGTTGTCTTCAGATTAATGTTGGTCTTCACAAGTCAACAATTGTTGCGTCCAAGTGCAGTCTTCAATAGATCTTTACTCTTTGGGTTTTTATTTTTTATTTTTGGTTGAAAATTGTGCTTCTTATTGTCAATGAAGTAAAAAATTGTAACATTTTTTATTGTTTTATTTTATTTTGAAAAATTATTTATGTGCGAGTAAAGAATAACTTGAAAGTGACTTATTATTATGTAATTATAAAAAATGTAATATATACATGTGAAATGATAAGATTTACATTCATTGAGAACGTGTATCATACTAAAAGGATAAAAAAAGATAAGATTATAATTTCTTTTCATCAATTTTTATTATAACAAGATTTTTTGAAGATTAAAATAGGATTAAAAAAAAGAGTGTTACTTGGTGTAAGTGTACCGCCGTTGGTTGAACCAAGCTTGTAACAATGATGATAGGGGTATTTTTTGTAATGAAAATGTCAATTTCATGATATTTTTTGGGAGATGTTTCTTTAAAAAGCAGCATGGTTCTTACACCAGAGACCAATGGGAGCACACGCAAAAGCATCAACAATATATAATTTTTTTTTTCATTGGGTTGGGGTGATCATTTCGCTTCTCCTTGTGCCTAGGTGTAGAGGTCACACTGCCTTTTAAGCTTCTTTTTCCTTATTATTTTATATAAAAAAATATTTTTGTATTTTTTATGTCACTAGAATGGTGACACTTTCGTATAACCGTAAGTGATTGATTACACACAAGACTAATCATTAAAATCAACAAAGTAGCTATAACTCTGCTACTATCGAAATCCCCTACGAGCTAATCCTGCACAAGCACAGAAGGCAGAGGCCCGGAGGTATCCTCGGGATTAGTCCTCTGATGCCTAAGTTAGTGACCAGTAGAACAGTGTATTCACAGGAGTAATGGTGGGTGTCGGCGTACCTCCCCTGGGTCCCTTTTCGGTTTCTTCTTATAGGGTTACTGGGCCTAGGGTTTCGGAAACCCCCTTCGGGAATCTTCCCCTCATGTGGTTTGGAGCCTTACCCCTTCTGGAACCTTCCCTTCACGTGGTTTGAAGCCTTGCCCCTTCTGGAACCTTCCCTTCACGGGGTTTGGAGCCTTACGGCCTCTATCGGATGGGTGACACGTGCCCCTCTCTCGGTTGTCACGTGTCCTCGCTTTATTCGGTGACAAATTCTGTCTTATTAGCAGCCCCCTTACTTCCACTGGGAGGCTCATTTAGTGGGAGTAACCATCTGATTTATCTTGAGTGCCCCTTCAGTTTTTTATTTTGGTGTTCGTCCCGAAAATATGACCTTCGGTCAGGTCCACTCGGCCTTTGCCTGAGCCCCCTACCAAGGTAGTGACCTTCGGTCAGGTCCACTCGGCCTTTGCCTGAGCCCCCTACCAAGGTAGTGACCTTCGGTCAGGTCCACTCGGCCTTTACCTGAGACCCCTACTGAGGTTGTGACCTTCGGTAAGGTCCACTCGGCCTTTGCCTGAGCTCCGTACCAAGGTAGTGACCTTCGGTCAGGTCCACTCGGCCTTTACCTGAGACCCCTACTGAGGTTGTGACCTTCGGTAAGGTCCACTCGGCCTTTGCCTGAGCTCCGTACCGAGGTAGTGACCTTCGGTCCGGTCCACTTGACCTTTGACTGAGCTATGTACCGAGGTTGTAACCTTCGGTCAAGACCACTCGGCCTTTGCCTGAGCTCCGTACCGAGGTAGTGACCTTCGGACAGGTCCACTCAGCCTTCGCCTGAGCCCCTTACCGAGGTTGTGACCTTCGGTCAGGACCACTCGGCCTTGGCATGAGCCCCCTACCAAGGTAGTGACCTTCGGTCAGGTCCACTCGGCCTTTTCCTGAGCCCCCTACCAAGGTAGTGCCCTTCGGACAGGTCCACTCAGTCTTCGCCTGAGCCCCTTACCGAGGTTATGACCTTCGGTCAGGACCACTTGGCCTTTGCCTGAGCTCTGTACCGAGGTAGTGACCTTCAGACAGGTCCACTTGGCCTTCTCCTAAGCCCCTTACCGAGGTTGTAACCTTCGGTCAGGACCACTCGGCCATTGACTGAGCCCCTACTGAGGTAGTGACCTTCGGACAGATCCACTCGGTCTTTGCCTGAGCCCTTTACTGAGGTTGTGACCTTCGGTCAGGGTCGTTCGGCCTTGGCATGAGATCCCAACCGAGATTGTAACCTTCGATTAGGTCAGTACGAGTCCAGGTGCGGTGATACGCTCGTGCGCTTTGTTAGAGTGTACTTCGGGAATCGCACGTAGATGACGTGTACTGCATTTAATGATGCTGGGGAGTCGTATCGACGTACTGTTGCCTATAAATAGTGTCATAATCTCTCATTTTGTCTTCTACTCATTTATCTGACCATTCGTCCTTCGTCCTTAACTTCCTCTAACTTTGGTTCGGCCAGTCATTCAGAAGTAAGTCGTGTCCAGCTCTATAGGTAGTGGCCCCTTGTCATCCGAGGGTGCGGTCTCTAGGCGTCGTAGTCCTAGTCGGGTATGAGGGATGTCCTTAGATTCGTCCTCCACATCCACATCTTCGGATGTCTCCTCGTCCTCTACCGTCAGTGACATGAGCTGTGAAGGTATTAGGGAGGGGCTTCTCGACTCCAGGGCCCATGCAAATGATTCCCTGGAGGTCGAAGCCAGGAGTATAGTTTCGACCATAACCGAAGAGGAGTTGATTGAGCTCCGCATGTCATGTGGCATACTGGACGAGTTCGTCCGTCGGGTACCGAGGCCCGAAGATAGAGCAAGCTACCGAAATCCTGAGGAGCTTTGCTTCTATCAGGATGGCTTCAAGGCCGGGCTTTACCTCCCCCTTCACCCTTTCTTCAGCCAGGTGTTCCGGCACTATGGCATCTCTCCAGCCCAGCTGACCCTGAACGGGTGGTGGCAAGTCCTAAGTTTCATTGTCTTCTTCTCTCGGATGGGGAGACCTCTCTCCCTTCCACTCTTCCTCAATTGCTTGTCTGTCGATTTCAGCAAGGGGGACTCGGGCTAGTACTACTTCTGCCCTAAGAAAGACCTCCGATTTCTGAATCGATACCCAACCTTGATACACAGTTGGAAGTTGAAGTTCTTTTTCGTGAGGGTATCCGAACAGTTCCCCTTCGGTAATGCTTAGGACATCCCAGACCTGAAGGACGTGAACTCTGCACCTACCCTCTTCAGGACAGATGCAGAGTCACTGTTGATGGCTAAGGACAAGACCCTCTGTCGGCCTGTCGAGTCCAGTAGCCTCTAGTCAGATGCCTTCCTGTTCCAATTCGGGCTTAACCCGGGTGAGTCCTAGGTTTGCAACTGCTTTTGTTTCGGATTTAGCATTCTCATACTAATCTTTATCCACTTTTCTACAGTGTAAATATCGAGAGCAGAAGCAAGAGCGGCCGCGGCCGAGAGGTAGGCCCAGCTGAAGGAGGCCAGGGCCCGAGATGCCCAACAGAAGTAGCCGAAAGGCAAGAAAAGAGGGGCTTCAACTTCCCAGGACCTCCCAAGGAAGAAGCCTAGATCCGAAGGCCCTACCCTCGAGGCAGTTCAGGCACTTGAGGCCCCATGCCATGGTGCATCTCCTCCGAGGGCCTCTTCCCCTAGTGTCGACTTCTGAAGTTTGAGGGGCAGTCATCCTCCAGCCAAAGTTGGGTTCATCCATCGGTGGTCCATTAAGGAGGGTGAGACATTGACCATCGGGCGAGTTGCCTGAGAGCTCGTCCAGAAGGGGAGCCTGCCAGGAGACGTGGCTGAGGCCCAAAGCCAAGGGACCAAGGCAATGATAACAAGCACTTGCGTGTTTATGGCAGCGGTAATCTTCGGTCTTCAACTTTCAGAAATTTTTTCCTTCTTTTTTTTTTTTTTTAATTTTTTTACTGTTGATCTCTTTCAGGCTCAGAACCAAGTTGGCCAGCTGACTATCTGAACCAAAGCCCTGGCTAGGGACCTCGAGGAGTCTGAGCATGAAAATTCAGCCCTCGACAAGGAGTGCACAATCCTCTTTGAAAAAGTGGAGCATCTGGAGCTTGACTTCCTCCACGCACAGCAGAAGAGCGATCGGAAGCTCCGAGAGCTGGAGGTGTAAATGGTCACGAAGTTGAGAGAGGACGAAACTCGAGCCATCGAGAGCTACAAGTCCTCTAAGGACTTTAGGGAGTTGGTAAAGCATGCCATCGCCCCCGGATTCATCATGGGTGCCACCGATGTTCGAGACTGGGTCCTTGAACATCATCCTGAGGTGTCCTTCGAGGGGAGTGGCCTTATCTTTGAGGACACCGATGCAGTTCCTACCACCACCGATGTCACAGATGGCGAGGACAACGGCAGTGAGGGAGAGGGGGCCCATGCTTCTCGTGAGGTCCCTCTTACTCCTAGGAGAGGAGACTCCGACTCCGATGCAGACGCTACCGATAATGCCGGGGGCAAGGCCATCCCTCCAGTAGACGCTCCATGAGGCCACTTTGTAACTTAGCCTTCGGTTTTTTTTTTTCTTTTTCTTTTTTGTAATTTTTTTTTGGGCTTCATATAATTTTGGCCTTCGGACTTCATGAATAAAATGCTCCCTCTTTTTTATGTTGTCTTCCTGACTTGCCCTTCTTTTTTTTTTTTTTTTTACAATCCCGAAGATCGATTTTGAATCCGAAAGAATTTTCTAGATCTTTGACCTACAGGTAAGGTATGAAGGTCGAATCTCTCATTCAAGTTTTTTTTTTTTTTTATAATCCCAAAAACTGATACCGAATCAGATGGGGTCTTTCAGTTTTTCGGCCTACGGGTGGAGGCATGAAAGCCGAAGCTCTTATTTGAGTGGCTGTGGGAGCTAACCTTTTTCCCAAAGTTCAGTCCTGTTGAGCCATTGGTCCGATGGTGGGGGAATAAAGGCCGAGGCTCCCACGAACCTCAGGTGTCTTTCTCCGTCGTAGGTGCTTCCTTTATAACACCTACATGTTGTCGGCTCCATATCTAGATTGTGACCTTCGGTCAGGTCTACTCAACCTTCGCATGAGCACCTTACCGGGGTTGTGATCTTCGGTAAGGTCCACTCGGCCTTTGCCTAAGCCTTATATTTACGAGAGGAAAATCCTTCGGAGTGTTTTGGATGGAGAGTTACAACTTGGAAGTGCTTGGGAAAAAATTACGAAATGTAAATGTTCTATTAGTAGAATTTCCTCAAGTTATTCGAGTTCCATGATTGGGGTACCTTTTCTCCCCCTGTAGTCTCCAGGTGATAGGACCCTGGTCGTATTATCCTCGAGACTCTGTAAGGACCTTCCCAATTTGGAGCTAGCTTTCCTTGATACCTCGGGTCTGACACTTCTGCCCTTCTTAGGCCGAGGTCACCCATTCTGAACTTATTCTTTCAAACTTTGGAGTTGTAGTGCCTCGCAACCCTCTGCTGGTAGGCGGCGATCCTTTCTTACGAGGTGTCTCTGACTTCAATCAAGGGGTCTAAATTAGCTCGGAGTTCTTTATCATTTTCTTCTTCGTTGTAGTACTGAATCCGGTGGGTTACGGCTCCTACCTCCACCTGGAGTACAACTTCGGTGCCGTAAGTTAAAATGGTGTTTCTCCAGTGGTTGACCTCTCAGTCATGCAGTAAGCCCAGAGGATGTTGTACAACTCTTCTGCCCATAGCCCTTTGGCATCATCTAGTATCTTCTTTATTCCTTAGAGCAGGGTACGGTTGGTCACCTCTGTCAATCCGTTGGTCGATGGATAACCGACAGATGTTTTCCTATGGTCAACGCCGAGGGCATCAAAAAATAAACAAAAAGTCGGGTTGGCGGACTGAGTTTCATTGTCCGTTACCACCACCCGAGGGATTCCGAATCGATAGACTGTCACCCTCGGGAAGAAGTCCCTTACATTCTTTTCAGATATCGTTGCCAGTGCTTCGGCCTCTGCCCATTTCATGAAGTAGTCTACCGCCACCACTACAAACTTTCTTTATCTCGTGGCTAGGGGGAACAGGCCCAGGATGTCTATTCCCCACATGGAGAATGGTATTGGGCTTGATAGGGATGAGAGCTCGGTAGAGTGCTGCCTGGGGATAGGGGCGAACATCTGGCACTTAACTCACTTCCTGACGAACGATTCCGCGTCCTTCCTCATTGTCGGCCAGAATAGGCCCTGCCATAGCACCTTATGGGCCAAGGCTCGGGCTTCCAAGTGTTGGCTACATATCCCTTCATACACTTCTCGGAGTGCGTACTCACCATCGACAGGGTTCATGCATTTGAGGTATGGCGTGGTGAACCCTATTTTGTACAACGTCTCATCCTTCAAAAGGAAGTGTATTGACCGCATTCGTACCTTCCTTGCCTCGTCCCTATTCTCGGGGAGTGTTCCTTCCTTCAGGTATTCAATTATGGCATCCATCCAGCTAAGGCCGTATTCGCCTACGGGTAATACCTCCCGGGGTTCTTCGGTGCTTGGATAGGATAATACTTTAAAGTACACCGATTACCCAAGGTCTGTGAAGTCGGAGGTGGCCAATTGTGACAGTGCGTCTGCGCTGGCATTCTCCACCCACGGCACCTGCCTTACCTCGAACTCCTTGAAGTCTATTATTTTCTCTCGCCCCTTCTTCAAGTATTCGGCCATCCTTTGTTCCTTGGCTTCATAGTCCCCATTCACCTGCTGCATCACAAGTTGTGAGTCACTGTGCACTACTAACTCCTGTACCATTAAGGCCCGCGTCAGATTTATTCTGGCTATCAGGGCTTCGTACTCAGCTTCATTGTTGGAGGCATCGAAGTCGAACCGTATTGCATACTCGATTTTGAATCCTTCGGGGCTAACAAGTATGATCCCAGCGTCGCTTCCCGCGCTGTTGGAAGCACCATCCACGTACAATGCCCAAGTACTTTTTGCCCAAGCCTCGACAGACTCCTGGGGTTCATCTAGGAGTGTTGTCTCGGCTACGAAGTCCACTAGAGCTTGTGCTTTTATTACGGTTCTCAGCTTATACTGGATGTCGAGTTCTCCTACTTCTACGACCCAGTTTACTAGGTGACCGAACATATCCAGCTTCTATAGTATCTTATTTAGTGGTTGGTCTGTGAGCACACACATCGTGTGCGACTGGAGATAGGGCCTCAGGTTTCTTACCGCTATCACAAGGGCGTATGTTATTTTTTTCACTTTTCTGTATCTTGTTTCTGCGTTCAAAAGCGTTCAACTGATGTAATATATTGGTCGTTGTTGTCTTCCTTCTTCCTTTATCAGTACCGCACTTACTGCCACTATCTATACAGCTAGGTATAACTGCAAGGTATCCCCCGTATTTGGCTTCGTAAGCAGTGGGGGTGCGGCCAAGTACTCTTTCAGTTGTTTGAAGGACTTTTCACATTCCTCCATCCATTTGAACTTTTTGGATCTCTTCAACGCTTTGAAGAAAGGGAGGCACTTGTCAGCCGACCGAGACATGAATCGTCCTAGGGCGGCGACTCTACCTGTTAGCTCCTGGACTTGCTTCATATTCTGTGGTAGCCTCATATCTCGGATGACCCGTATTTTTACCGGATTGACTTCAATTCCTCTCTCTAAGACAATAAAGCTGATGAACTTTCCCGATGCTACTCCGAATGCACACTTTGTCGGGTTCAGCTTCATGCCGTACTACCTCAGCACCTAGAACGCATTTTCTAGGTCTCGAATATGGTCTTCTGCCTTCAGGATTTTCACAAGCATGTAATCCACATATACCTCCATGGTTTTTCCAATCATCCCCTTGAAGATCTTATTCACCAACCTTTGATAGGTGGTCCCTGCGTTTTTTAGTCCGAAGGGTATGACTTTATGGTAGTGCAATATCCCCTCGATCACAAAGGATGTCTTCAGGACGTCGGCCTTAGACATCTTGTTCTGATTGTACCCTGAGTACGCATCCATGAAGCTCAGCGCCTCGTGTCCTGCTGTGGCATCGATGAGGAGGTCTATCTTAGGTAGGGTTAGTCGTCCTTTGGGCAGGCCTTGTTCAGATCGGTGAAGTCAATACAGATCCTCCACTTTCCATTTACCTTTGGGACCATCACCACATTGGATATCCACTCCAAGTATTGGATTTCATGGATGAACTGGTCCTTCAGCAACTTCTCTACCTCTTCATCTATCTTCCGCTACCTTTCGGGGGTGAAGGTCCTCTTCTTCTACTGTACCGGATTCTTAGTCGGGTTGACACTCAGATGATGCTCTATTACTTCTCGATCTATTCCAGGCATGTCTGAGGCTGACCAAGTGAAGACGTCAGAATTTTCTCAGAGGAATGAGATGAGTTTTTCTCGTTGTTGCTTTAGTATTGTAGCCCCCACGTGGAATTGACGAGTGTTATCCCCCTCTTCAGCTTCAACCTCTATCAGCTCCTCAACCGGTTCCTCCCTTTGATAACTGGTGTCGTCGTGCATATCTTCTATCGGGAGCGCCTCGCCCGCCTTTTCTTTTCCCCATAAGGTGGTGGCGTAGCACCTCTGGGATGCCTCCTAATCGCCTCGACATTCACCGACACCATTCTTGGTTAGGAACTTCATCTTGAGGTGTGGAGTGGAGACGACAGCCTTTAGCAGGTTTAAACCAACTCTTCCTAGTATGGCGTTGTACGCCGAAGTAATGCCTACTACCAGGAAGTTGATAATGACTGTTACTTGGTGATCTTCGGTGCCAGCTCTTACTGGCAACTCAATCGATCCCTCCACTTTGACCGGGGCACCGGAGAATCCTTGCAATGGGTGTTTGACCTTCTTCATCCTTTCCTCGTCCAGGCCCATCTTCTGGAAAGCTTTAAGGAACAGGATATTAGTTGAACTGTCGTTATCCACCAAGATCCTTTTTACTCTACAATTGGCTATGGTCATGGTGATTACCAGGGCATCTTTGTGTGGCATGTGCACCCCTTCCAGTTCTTCATCCGAGAAGAAAATAATTGTCCCTATCTTCGCCTTCTTATTCGACCATTCAGCCACATGCACGCTTCTCTCATAGGTTTTTGCTTTTCTGGCCGAGACTGAACTTTCTCTAGCGGCTGGGTCTCCATAGATTGTTGCTATAACCCTAGTTGGGCTTATATTTTTGTCCCAAAGGCAATGGTCAGCTTCCTCGGGTGTCCGGTCCCTTTTCCATTCCTGGTTGGCTCTGCGGGCTGGTCCCCTTCTTTCCTGGCGGCCTTTGCTGTCTCTATGACAGTTATCCCTGCGGTTATTACCATCTTGGGCCTCCTCTTCACGTTCTACGAATCGGCCTAGATATACTCTTCGGATCATTCCTTCTATTTCTCCTTTCAGGTGCCAACAATCTTCGATGTCGTGGCCGTGAACACACCTCTCCCATTTTTATATCCAAAAGCTTATTATCTTTTCTGTGTCACTAGAATAGTGACAATTCCATGTAACCGAACATAGTAACACATGAAAACTAATCCATTAAAATTAACAACCTAGCTATAACTCCATAACTATCGCATAGGTATCTTCTTTGTTTTCAACATGAGAAAATATTATGTTTTTTTCTTGGGTAGAAGAGAATAATATGTCACTAGCATTGAGCCATAAACTCGGACATCTAAAGTTCAACTCTCATTAGGCACACCTTAGGTCACTCACACAGGGTGTTTAGTGCTCTTCACTGCTTTCAGTGAAAGTTGAATGGTTCTCATTCAACCTCAGTATAACCCGATCCAAGCGATTGTGGGGTCTGTATGAGCCCGTGGGACTAGTCAGGCCGAAGGCTTGGATACCCCATCGTTAGCAAAAAAAAAGTGTTACTAACACTAAGATCGTCATTCAAGAAAACCCTTCCTTTAATGGATTACAATATTTGTTTACAATCGAAACCAAGATTTTAAACAAGAAATTAGGGGATGGAATCAGTCCCAAAAACCATAGGTTCGACCCTTAAATCTAAAAACTTGACAATTTTATGGTCTCTTGGCATAAATCGGCCGTACTGAATCCAATTAGAATCGAACAATCGATTTTTATCGAAACCTTTGAATTCATCGATTCGATATCCAATGCTTAATTCGTGTCACCCTAAGTAAAATAATAATAAAGATAAGCATGCTAAGTGGTTGCTAATTTACAAGCCCTGCGAAAGAATAAGGTAGTAGAGGATATTAAAATCACAAACCGGAGCCTATCCATCCTGTCAATACCGGCTCCTCTCCTTAGCATTCATTGTTCAGGTCCGCCCATAATTACTTGAGCAAGCGACACATGGCAAAATGATGATCTAACGATTTGAAAAAGGTGCAGAAAACGAGGCACTGACAAAGGTTCAGAGAACGAGGTGCCAAGAATCGTTAGATCATCGCCTCGCCATGTGTTGTTTACCTAAGTAACTATGAATAAGTCTCAGGCCACAGGCACTAAGAAGAGAAGCCAAATTTGTGCGCTAACGACACCTTTTAGATTTTTTTATTTTTTATTATTATTATTTTTTTCTTATGATAGCACCTTCTAGATATAAAGAGTAGAATTGAACCAGCGATCATGAGTCATGTAGTCGACCACATTTAATTAGGGTATGGATTAGTTGATTTTAGTTTTATTCGATTTTTGTTATCATGTGCTGCTGGCCATTTGAAAAGGAAATTGGTCAATGGATTGCTTTGCTACTTTTTTTGTGACATGGATGGGTCGATCCCCCGATTGCGGGATGAAAGCAAAGCCCTACCCCTTCTTCAGATTTTCAACAAAAGAGAGAGAGAGTAGATGATAAGTACATGGAGGTGTTTTTAAGCTTGGCATTAACTCCTGTTTGATTGATGCACAAGTAGGTCCTCTCATTCCATACTTTTTTTTTTTTTTCTGGTGTAGATCATTTTCATACTTAACGCATAGGCAATTCCAAGTTTCATGCATGGTGGAGGACAAAGTAGACCAAAATATGATTAAACAAACAAATTACAAATTACAAAAAAATAAAAAAAAAAAAAAAAAAAAAAAAACCTAAAATTATAGGTCATCCAAAATACATGGGAATAAGTGAATACAAATTGGGGTATAAATGAATTTGAGAAGTGATTAGTCAAGGTGGCTCAACCTATCCACATGGTTGGAAGTTGGTTTCCAGGTTTAAAAATTCGTTATGTTTCGTTGTGTTGATCAATCTAAAATTATTAAAATTTTATCAATATATTGTATTTTTTCATGTTTTTCACTTAGTCTTTCACGAGAGAGAGTTAATGGCCTTTAATTAGTGAAATGAATGAAACAACATGACCAAAATCTTGATGAAATGACCAAAATTGTGTGTTATATGTTTTGTTCGTAATTTCGTTTCAATTAAAAAAAAAAAATCAAAAAATTCGGTGAGTTTTCAAACCATGGTTGGCATATCATCTATCACATGACTAAATCTGTTAGAATATGTTGTAAGCTTGGGAGTTGGTCGATATTGCCACATTTTTGCCAAAAGAAAAAATGTCAATAATATTTTTAAGGAAAGGGTTTGCTACCAAGTTGAGTGGCCTTATGTCAACGTGAGCCCAATGAAAATTTGCACACGAATGTCCAACGGGAAGGGGTAGGCTGATTATTTTACTAAACCATGTGTCATGTGAGAGAACCTAAGGGGACATGGCAGCATTCTTTTTCCCCACATTTTTATTCTTATAAACTGTTCTAACCTCACTACTCGATTGGCTGACAGATGTGGGATAGACAAAGGAACCACGTGCATTTTTTTGTCAATTTTTTTTCAGAAGTATTATTAAGGTCTAACCCATTTAATACTGATATGTATTTGTAACTTTTTTTTCGTCATTCCCAAACTTACTATGGTAGCTATACCTGCTATTCGAATTATCAAATTTAATTTAACATATATAGACATGGTTTATAGTTGCTGGTGTGTTGGATGATATTTGAGTTCTATTTAGAGGGATCTCTAAAGTAAAGGAAGCGATCAAATTAAAAGGTGGTTTTGGGTTTAAGCCTTTTGGCCCTCCCCGCCCTTCTCCACCTCATAACGTATGATAATAAAAATGAATTTTTAAAATTGTGTTCCTTAAGATTTAATCTGATAGTTGGAAGCGCAAATTTGATTCACAGTCGTATCCGATCAAAGGGTATTTAAATCCAATTTTGAATAATCGAAAATATAATTTATTCAATTCGTATAAATATCCAATTAATTATCTTGAGAGTTCTTGATCATTTAATAGATTCTAAAGAATGAGAAAAAGAACTAAGATGAATGAGATATGGATTAATTGAGAGCGAATTATATTTGCTGAGGGAATGATGGTTTGATATACACAAGTCAAGGATGTAAATGGATAATCAAAAATTCAAATTCAATCTTTATGTACATCTATATCCAATTAGGATATCCAAATCCAATCACATCCTATCCTGATTATTCTTCCCTTCTTGTGATTGCTTCCTCATTCTTGATTCAAAATTTTAATCCAGATAAATCTATACTTAAGAATACAATAGAGTAAAAACGGATTAATCCAAAGTCTGTAGTTCTATTAAAAGAAAAAGGTAAATTGTTTATCGTATCTAAACATTAGCAGACAATATGATCAGGATATTAAAATGTTTCAATATTGTTTTGGTGGGGTGCGCCAGGCCCATGCAGTAGTCCAACGCATGGGCGACGCTCTGAGGACCCGGCAGCAAGCTACCTTGGTGGGCCCTCCCCCAAGAAAAATTAATTTAATATCATGTAAGTTGATGACCCACGTATCAGATGTTAAACTGATAAGAACAGATACTACAATTGATCTTAGCCAAAAGGCCAAGAAAAGTATGCTTTGTTATGAGTCTCTGCTCTTGTTCTATGGCAGTTTCATGCCATGCGTCTTCCTTCATTATCCGATGTGGGATTTAGTTAGTTTTCACTTCTCTTATCATCTCCCTATCTTATATTCCATTTTAGATGGATGTAAACATTAGGCTTACAATTCAAGGGGTGGAAATGACCGCTCATCAAAGAATAGTGTTATTCACGAGAATGGATCCTATGCAAGTATGTTTACTTGGACGAATGTATGAGTATCGAACATCTTTTCTTTTTATTTTCATATATATTCCTCTTCACCCTCTAAATGACAAAAAATAGGATAGGTTCTAGATCCTCACATGTATTTCCAGATGAATGTACGTGTAAAGGATCCCATTACACTATTGACGATCCAATTTTATCTCTTAAACACTACATATACCTTGTATTACTTTCATTGCCCTTTATCTCAACTAGCTAAGACAATCTTGACACAAGCCATGGATTGCATCCGATTCCATTTTGGATTGATCGGAATTAGTCGAAACCTTTGAACCCCCCCCAGTGAGGACTAGCCACTCTGGAATGGCCAGAATCGGGTTGGGCTCGGACGATTATAAATCACTTGATTGAATTCTGATTTTTTAAATAATGTATTAAGTTTATTAAGGTTTCTCCATTGTGGCCTAGTGGTCACAAGTTCAAGTCAAGAAACAACCATTTCACAGAGATAAGACTGCACATATTATGAATTTCCCAAACTTACAGTGGTATAAGCCTCTTTGTTGGCTACACCCTTTTTTTTTCTGTCAAGTTGATTATTGATGAGGGTAATTGTCTCTAACCACAGCACGGCCAAGGATCGTTCGAACTAATGTTGTACTGCCACCTAGGCTCTTCATCAGGCCGAGTTACCACCTCGGCATCTCATCATGCCGTACTACCACCTCGACTCCTCATCAGGCCGAGCTACCACCTCAGCCCCTCATCAGTCCAAGCTATCACCTCGGCCCCCCATCAGGCCGAGCTGCCACCTTGGTCCTCATCAGGCCGAGCTACCACCTCGGCATCTCCTCAGGCCGTACTGCCACCTCGGCCTCTCCTCTGGCCGAGTAGCCACCTCGGCCCAGCATCATCAGGCAGGGCTCCTAGAAAAGTGCTCTCACCCACTCCTACATTCAAGGAACGTAATCACTTATCACAAGAACATGACTCTATCAACTACACATCATCAGAGGCATCCACCCCTCTCACAATCCACACCTTTGAAATAAGAGAGGAATATTTCTGAAAGATGCCCCAGAATCTAAAATATTCCTAGAATCAGAGAGCCATTCTCTTTAAGGACTCCACGTCCAGTAGGACTCTCCACGGACTTCCCTATTTCTCCACTCCATCATTAGCTTATAAATACCAAGGTAAGCCTCCACTGTGGGGATCATCACTTCTTTCAACTGAAAACTCTCTTGAGTATTTGCTGTGGAAATATCTGACTTAGGCATCGGAGAGTCCCCCGTCGGGTCAGCCCGGTTCCTTGTCTTCTCTTCTATGCAGATCTGCTAGAGCATCAAGAGCTACAAAGAAAAGAAGATCCGCTGGTCAATTTTTACCACATCAATTATCAATAAAGACAAGCTTTACATAAAATCAGATTACAAAGAAGAACTAAAATGTTAAGTACTAAGAATGGTAGGGGCCGCACGAACGCGTACCCCCTTTGCCACAAATTATGACGTACACTCTCCCACTTGGGGAGATGTTAGGCGGGCACCCCTCCCAAGTGCAATGGAGGTCACCAACCTAGGCAATGGCCCTTCTTGATCACCCATAAACCCCGTCCAGGTAAGTATGTTTTCTTCACATAGCCTTCCCTTATTTATGTGCTCTTTTACCCTCACTCCTCTAAAGCTTACCGATGTGGGACTAACAAGTATGGACCTCAAAGAGGGTACCTATATGCCTAATTTCCTATGGTCTCTCTTTTCTTCTTGACCAGAGTAATTGGAAGCATCATATTTTGGTTAAGGAAGAAAAATCTTTATTCACTTGTGTGGATCTGCACCAAAATTTAGGTGAGTAAGGAAAAATTTTACTATCGCCCACTTTGATACTTCCGTGCAGCTTTTCAGTGGTCTATATGTTAACATAGTGTACACAAAAGTGGATAGGGTTCTCTTGCCCTTTGGTTAATTACATATGTATGAACTATGGTCAGCGGCGTCTTACCCTTCTTAGAGTTTGGATAGTTGCGATTAATTTGTTCTATCTTTGGACTATGATATCATTGATGTGGGAGCCCAATGGAGAGTGATTAAGATAGGACCAAGGTTTTAAAACTCAGAGATCTATCTTGGGATCAGTCTCAACTAATACGGATTTGATTGGATTTGGATAGATTTATCCTTGTTTTGTTTAAAAAAAAAAAAAGAAGGTTATTTTGAACCTTTTTACCCTTATACCTTATCATTGGATTGGGATCACGGATCGGTCTCAATCAATACTTTGATACGGGTAATTTGATTTACTCGATCCAATACAATTTTTTATACCATGGATAGGACTTATCAAGTGTGGATACACATTTTATTTGGATTATTATATCAAATCTAACATGTATTTATGGTTTAGAAATTCAAATTTTTCCTCATTCCAGAAAAACCGTTTCCTAATAAGGAGTGACAATCAGGCTGTTTGTGACTTTCTGAAATCCAAGAAATGTTAAGAAAATGCCAGAAGATTTAACTGATATAATGAAATTAGCTAATACAGATTCGAGGTAGAATAGGTTGGGGGACGATTTTTGTAAGTGTGCTATTCAGTAATTTAGTTCACGGTATCGTTTCTCCACTATATCAATATTGAGACAAATCGGCCGTATCCAATCATATCTGATGATTCTGCCCATAAGATTTCGATAACATATTTTTTTTACTATTTTTCCCTAAAAATTTTGTACCATTGATCTAGTATTAGATCAGCTAATAGGACCGACATTATGACATTGAGTGATTCAATACCGATTCCTCAATCCACGATGTTCTTCCCTTCTTGTGATGTCTACTTGCAGAAAATGAGTTATTCCATTTCTGCGTTGGATGGAATATATTGGAACTTCAAATTGCATATTTCAAAGGCTTAGGGCCTGTTTGATTTTGTTTTTAGAAACGTATTTTTCCCTTTTTTTGTGCTCAGAAATGGGAAAACACCCCAAAAACTTATTGATTTTTTTATTTCGTTTCACTTGTTTTTTGAATTAGAAATATAATTTTATGCCAAGCTATTTCTTTGTCTAGAAATAGGAATGGAGAAACAAGTCAGACCTATTTTTCTTTTTCTAGAAATAAGTGAGAGAAATAAAAATTGTGAAAAACCCGATACCTCACTCAACCTTCGCCAAATCCCATCACATTATTGAAATTTCTCGCTATCCAAAAGCGGCTACTCCAACGTGGTTGTGCAAACCTCACAGTTCCAAACTGTCTTCATCCTTTTGAAGCTCATCTCCACGAAGCATACCTGCAACTTCAATGTTGTTCCTTCGCTTGTGAGCTGCATTCTTACAACATGGTACCTTCACTTGTGTCTCAAACCCGACTATACTGTTGAAAACGTTTCGAGAAATAAAAATATCAAACACTTTTTGGCAATTTGAAAAATCGTTTCATCCCACAGAAACAGGAAAACACTACTGTTCTAGACACAGAAACAACAGAAATATAATCAAATGCCCTTGGTATTTTACTTCATTTTAAAAAAAAATGAAGGGCTTAGTATTACAGCCTGCTTCTCAGAGACTATACCTTTCGACTCCAAGGCCCAAGTCATTAAGTTGAGGTTGGTTTCAAATACTTGGCCTCTTTCGTGTTCAACCCAGCCCAAGTTAATCTAACAGCGGATTTAGTATGCCAGCTTTGCCCTCTACTCCTTTCTGCGTTCTGTTCCTTCTCATTTGGACAATTCCATGCTCCACGCCAGAAAAGGTAGTGCTGGTAAGTGGGGTTGGGATGTATTGGCATTTTTCAGTTAGAGATTTTTCCTATGCTCCTGTTTCACAAAATTATATGTGAAGGTGGTGAGCAGTCTCCTTGGAAGTAATTTGTGTGGATGATGGTTTCTTGGTTTCTTGTTTATAGCTGAGTTTTTTACTATACTACTTGGATGAATTGTTACTGCCAGGGTGTGGGATGACTTCTGTTGAATCAGATTGATTTTCTCGGCATTGTTGGAATTAAATGCTCTGAATCTCTCAAATCCGATTCATCGGAATTAAGAAAGCTCTTCACCTAGGGGTTTCAGGGCTCAGCTCAAGCAGGTTTGGCCACATTGGTGGGTAAGAAGTAAGAACCCTAGCTGAAACGGCTCTGCTTGCTAAAGGTGCATGATGCTACCCCTCTCAAATGATTTCTGTACCACATATTAATTGAACTGATAGAGTAACCCATTGGTTGTTTCCCGTGCCACGGGATAGGAAACACTTATCTTTGAATTGCTGTATGGGACTTTACTAGAGAGGAGTTGGTTCCCAAGCGAAATGATAGGGAGGGAGGGAACATATTAAAATATAAACTGCAAGTCAGTGCCATAACCAATTGCTTGTTTCTCAGTGGCAAGTTATATGCATGGCTTTACGTATCAGTATCGTATGGGGTGATACACTGGAATCCAATACCAATATGAAACAGGTGAACCGAGCAAAAATTGGTGGTTCAGTTATGAAATTAGTCTTGGCCCCGAATCCAAATCGACATCTGGTCAAGAACTATTTTTGTATAACCTTTGATTATATGACAAACGATACAAGATAAGCGTTGAGGTTACATAGTGGCTCTCCGCCTAATGACACTGAGCGCCGCCAGCCTATTGGGCCCTAGTAGGGATGGGTATCTTAGGGATGTGTATGAAAAGATACAATCTCACAACCTCTTCTCCTTCAGCTCTATCTAAAACTGCCGCCACTAAGCTAAGCTAACGTAATGCTAGAATGGAACTATCTCACACAGCCTCTCCTTCCTTGCCAGCTGCCCCTTTCCTGAGAATCATTATAATAGATGAGATGCACCAATAAGACAATTTAAATCATTAACAAATATTAGACTCGTTCTGCTGGGGTGCGCCAGGCCCATGCAGTAGTGCAAGGCATAGGCGACACTTTAGGACCCCGGCAGCAAGCTACCGTGATGAATCCTCCCCCGAGAAAAATTAATTTAATATCATGTGGGTCGATGACCCACATATCAGATATTAAACTGATAAGAACAGATACTACACTTGATCTTAGCCAAAAGGCCGAGAAAGGTATGGTTGAGACAGTGTATCTGTTTTTTTTTAATAGAAGTCTTCTGCTATGCCTCTTTTCTATGTAGCCGATGTGGGACTAAGTTCCCACTTCTCCGTTTTGCAAGTCTCACAGGATTCTTGCAAGTGGCTGCTATGTGGGCCTGTGATTTCTCCCTTTGTGATGCTCAAACCCATAACATGCTATGTTTTATATTTCTCTTTGTATCATTCACTATAAAGTCTGAATTCATCAAGAAATATTTTTATCACACTATAGTTGTATTGTTAACTGATCTTTAGTCTGAGTCGACATGAACCCTAGACACCCAATTTAGATCAGCAGCTCCGGATTCCGGGATGGCAAGAACCAAGATTAGGCTCAGCCGATTTTGGCTCCATTTTTTTATGTTGTGTCAAGTGGATTATAATAAAGCCAGTCTCGTTAATTAATGAGTCTTTTGATCATGGTTTAAGGAAATGGATTGGATTAATATCGGTCTCATCCAATTTCAATTCTTGTTTAGTGCCGTTTGGTAGATCAATAAGGACAGGGTAATAAAAAATAATTTTAGTATTGCATAGTCAGATCTAGGCTGAAACAGGATTGAATTAATATTGGCTCTATTCGATCCTAAGACCGATTCGAATACCTTAAACCTTGCTTTTGATTAGGTAGCTACTCCCTACCAAAAACAAAAAAAAAAAAATTAAGTAACAACTCTATGAATAAAAGAGATAAAGAGTGTCTTATTCTAGTAAATCAATCTTTTAATGCAGAGCACACACATCATATAAGGTTTTCATATCTCCTTTTTTTTTTCCCCCTCTTTAGAACATAAGGTTAAAACTATATAATTAAACCTTCTAAGTTCAGCAATGGCATTACTTGCATAAAATCCCAATGGTTAGGACTGACTCTAATCCAATCTTTCTAGATGTACTCAGTGCACGAGGCTCCCACATATGAAAGGTATGGGGGTGAAAACTATGCATCCTTACCTCGAGAATGTCGAGAGGTTGTTTCGACCGTTTCACCACCATGTCGCAACATACGTGCTTGTACCATTGGACCTAGCATCCCGTCAATTCAATCCTTCTAGAATCTTTCAAAAGTGGGAGAAAGGGAAACACCTTATGGCACCAGATGAAGACGAGAGAGTCGCATGACCTCCTAAGAGTTTACACTCTATTGGCGAAACACCAAGCACCAACCAACTGGGCAAGCAATTGCGTTCAATTAATAATCCTACCTATGGTTTGTGCCACAAACATCATCGGAATACCTGAATTTTCAGAAAGAGTGTGGGCTACGGGCCTTTAGGGCTTAGAACTGATTGTTTGCATTTGCCTTCTTTCCCCTAAATTAATTATGTACTTTTTTAATTCTAATGATATACCGATAAATAATTTGGTTTCTTTCTTTCATACCTTCTTCATTATTGTTTGTTATTTTGTATGAAAACATAGGAATTTGGTCATTTTTGAGTCGCAAAAACCAAATCTGCATACTATTTTGAATCAGGTACAGTACTGACAGCTTTTGGCCCGTTTGACAATCAAATACCCCACAGGTTAATGCTATAGAACCTAAACCTGTTCAGATACCAAAGATTCCTTTTTTGCTTGTAATGTTCTTGTCATTTTTGTTGTATCTAATCATTCTCAAAATATTTCTAGATGGGCCACTACCTTGTTTTCAGAAGTTAGATGATTATTACTATATGCTAACTATGTGATGATAGGAGAAGGTATTGAAGCAACAGCAAGGGCATTTTTCATGAGATGAGAGAAGCAGACAAGGATGAGAAGTTTCGAGATTTGAAGCAACTGAAGACCTTGAACCTTTGATGGCTATTACCAACTTTTTACTTTGGTCATGGACCACTTTTCTTCTTCTACTTAAAATGGAGAATCTTTTGTCCATACCTAATTTTTGTGTAAAAACGAACAACAATAATCTTATCCGTTTGATCAAACTTATTACCTTTAAGGCAATGATCGAAAAAATCGGGACGAAGGAAGTCAATTATTTTATTTGAAACTATGAACTCTATGTAATGTTCTTGTGTTTTATTATAATAAAAAAAATTATGAATCAAATTGTGAGCTCTTAAAAGAAAGTAAATGATTATCGTCCCATGAGAGAGAGAGAACATATTGATCATATTTGTTTCCACTTGAGTCCCCAACTTTGCCGCAATGATTGACCTAATTTCCTACCCAATTTGAGCATCAAACACCACAAAAAAAATTGATGAACTTGATGCAAACGAGGTACCAAACATGATGCATAATTGTGATATGACATGTAGAATTCAAATAAATTGGCCTTTTAATGCAGAGCAAACAAGATTCTCAGCTGTCACACACACCCACTCAACCGTGATTGACTATGGTGACCCCCTCCCCTCTCACCGATGAGAAATCCACATGGTAGGAGGGGAGGGGGGAGAGAGAAAATGTCAAGCGGAAGAGACTTCTTTGTTTTTTTGCAAGACCCACAACTGGGCCATCAAAGGACCCAAAAGGGGCCAACAAGGGCACAATAGGCCCACTTATTGTTACAAAATTACAATACAATTATTGCCTACTAACCATTACTTAGAGGGTGGGGGTCTAATACTCAACTACTCCTTTGATTTAAGTTAGACTTCTACTGTGTGGCAGTCACCACTCATCTGGATTAAAGTTTTCATACGTATAATTGATGAGTGGCCACTGTAGTGGCCCCTCAAATTTTGCTGATGTTAGGGTTTTTCAAACAAAAAAGGATTAAATTTTTCTAAGGTCATTCACCGTGGCTCATCACGATGACTTATAATAGGAGGAGGGGGAGAGGTGAGAAGTGATGGGGTCACATCTAGATTGTTTCATCATTCAGTCACCAATAAAGGAAAACTTTGTCCTCGAAAAAATCTAATACATTTAGGACTTCATATTAAGATTATGTTTGGTTGAGATTTTCTTACAGAATTATAGACTTAGAATTGAAATGGAATTTGGAAGAGCATAAGTAGGTTAAGGCTGAAGATTGATTTCTAGGAATCGCATACCGAATTCTAAGAATAGTAATCAATTTTGTACTGAACCCATAAACTGTTAAAGTGAATAATTAGAACAATAAAGTGAATAAAATGATTTTAAACCTAATAAAACCGATTAAATTGATGAACCAAATAATCAAACCAACTAAACCGAATAGAAGCGATTATAAACTGCATAATTAGAAACTGACTACAAAATGATTAACCAAAACCTCAGCTTGGGAAGTTGAAAGTGATTAATTACCAGTTCTGTTTCAATGAAACTTGTTTCAGTTTCAATTTCTTTCCATTACATCATGAACCAAACCATAAACTAGAACTAACTGATTAAAACCCTTATTGACCTATTGACTGGTGTTTCTACCAAAAAAAAATAATTTTTGACTGGTGTTTGTGACAAGTCACAATCCTGATTTTTGGTAGATCAAGTTACAATCATGTTGATAATGCATTAAAAGGTTCACAAGTTTTGTCAACATGATGTGTCATGTCTCATGTGTGGTACAACTTATAAATTTAATATAAGAAAAAAGATTCTTCCCAAGTTGCATGACTCCTGTGCCTAGACACAAAGCCCTTCCTTCATGAAATGTGAAATTCCAACCCTCTTAATGCCAAGGTACATGCTTTCATTGGGCCCGCACCAGTGCAAGGGTCACACAATGATCTCTCATCCTTTTTCTCCAAAAATATTATGGGAGAAAGAAAGCTATTTTGTCGCATGGCCCTTCGCACCCAGATATAAGAGCACACAAAATTATCACTCCACTTCTTATGAAATACAAAATCACATGTCTTGCCCTCACCCATAGATATCATAGGAGAAATAACGTTGCTCAGTTGCATGGTCCCCCTGCATCTAGACATAGGAGCCTACAAAATTATCGTTCTACCTCCTGTGAAATAAAAAATCTCATCCATATTGATGCCCTTGTCCATTCTTCCCACCCCCCACCCGGCGGGTTGGTGTAAGGCTTATGCTACCACGCATTGAATTCTTGCCCATCTATGTTATTTACAATATTTAGGTCTGAGTTCCGCATGCACCTTCTTTTGTGTCGTTCAATGTTGCTAGAAGGGTCCCCCCACCCCCGGATAGGAGATTAGGCCCATCAGGGAGAGGAATGTTGGGCTTTATTGAGAACACTCCAACAAATGGGACCACTAATCAGTGGTCGCATGCCGGCCCAGAAATAAATAAAATTCTATCGGTTAATGTGACTCTTAAGGTCTCTACCCATTGCTTGTTTCAAAAGTCTTTAATGCTCTCTCTGTCTCTCATAATTCAAAAAAAAAAAAAAGCAGAAAACTATAAATGTGGGCTAAACTGTGTGCACCTACCCTAACAACCTAAAGGGTGTGAGGTCCATTTCAATAATATTTGATCATAACTGTAACCCCAAAAAAGAATGAGGTGCAATGAGACTCTAGGGGGGAAGTATTTTGGGCTGGGCTGGCTCAGTAATATTGGTCTAGGTCTAGCCTAGTATTGGCCTTCTTAACTATGCAAACTTGTATATAGGGGGTGTAAGGGCATTGATTCTACCATGTGGTATCTTACCTAGCTAGCATCCAAGTGTAGCCCAATTCACCCTTGTGGGAAATGGTTGTAGCCCAAAAAGTGTTTGGTCACATGGCAGGATAAGTTAACCTCTGTTTGGTCCCCACTCCCCCGGAACAGTGTGGGCTATCCTGATTCCAAATATTACTCTGTTTGGTCTCTTTTCTTTTAACTTTATTTTTCGTTTGCTTCTTTCCCACTTTCTTTTTCGTTTTCTTCTTTCCCCTTATCCCTATCTAGTTTCCTGCTTTGCTGCACTCTCTGCTCCTGCTTCACAGTCCAGACCAGAAATGGAAGCTATGCTTGTAGCCTTGTATATAGGACATCTCCCAATCTCAAGCGAGAGTGGTGAATATTCACGTACGTGAAGGTCCCTAATCCATGGATATAACATCTATTAAATAAGGAGAGAGAAAATAGATGCTATATCTACAGATCAGAGACGTTCACCTACGTAAAGATCGACCATACTCCTCTCAAGCTATATGTGGGGAAGCTGGATTGGGCCCCCTGAGAGCCTGGACGGAGCCTTCATGAGATATGATCGAAGAGACACTTTTAATCAGAAGTCTGAAAGTTGGCCCAAACACCGACTTGTTGAAGGGGCTAGTTCCATTGTATACAGCCTGGTTTTTCTGTTCCAAAGAGAGTCAAAGGATTGAAAACAATGAATATGGTTCAAAGTTCAAATTGAGTTACAGGGATTTGGCTCCTTTCCTAAGTGTTCATTGCCCTGATCTTGCCCATGGTTATTTTGGCGAGTACCACATGTCCAGACGAGGATTCAACGGTTCTCAACACCTAGCTTTTCACACCTCTATCAGTGTCTTGTTCACCATGCCTCTTTTCAAAGCATTGGATCTTCATTTAGATATATGACGCTCGCCCAAGTAGCTATGGGCTAACCTAGGCGATGGGCGCTTAGGAGAGGAGCCCGATCCTACCCACGGCGAATGAAAATTCCTTTACCCATGGTCATAATTGGTCCCTAGATTCTTGAGAATGTGGATCAAGTTCTTGTACAAGAACCTTGTACGGGCTGATCCTCATACATGGAATCCATCATAGAGTTGATTGTTGGGTGGATTCCATCTATGTGGATCAACCCCTTATGAGAATGATTCTCGTACGAGGGCTTGATCTTCTCTCAAATTCTTGAGGGGTTTCCTACACAGTTAATGAGAGAAGAAAAACTTTCTCCTAATTCTTACTTTCGATATACCTCTCATGTTTTGGGGATTTCTACTTCTCATATTGTATATATAATTTAAAAAAAAAAAATCTATTTGAGAATGGCCGTTGCGCCATAGACATAGGGGGCACAGTAACCACCATGTTCCTCCTTAGGGGCATGCGCCCATGTGTGGGTGTATGGACCACTTTTGAACAGAAAATACTTATCCATAATCTAATTTACACAAAGACACCTAGGTTATTCTTAAACTTTACCTATTAAATATTTTAAAAAATAATTTATATCAAAGAATGTGACCCTTACGTCAAGATACATGGGAGCAAAATGAAAAGTTCATCCCATAAAATGAAAAAATAACATGAAAAAATAACGTCTCTGGTAATGCTTTCTCATATATTCTTAGTAGTCAGTCCTTAGTAGTCTTTAGTCCTTACACACGCATAGGAGCCCAAAAGAGACACTTCCTCTTTTTAAATGCAAGAATTCTAAAATCTCATTGGAATCCCAGAACCTCAAAATATTGACAGTTGCATAGAAGATCGTTCCTGAACTCCATCAAAGACAGGCAGGTTTTGAATACAAACAATAGTACAAAAAATGGGATGAAGGTGATAAAGTGTATCACCTGAAAAACCTTTTGGTAGTATTCGTTCTTTCCTTTTTTTGGAGATTACCCAATGAAATCCATCGATTAATCCAAAAGCAAAAGACAAGTGGATAAGGGTAGAGGAATAAAAAGTGATAATTAACCCTCGAGAAAGGCGGAGGCCACTGGTCTGGTCCAGGGGGCGGATAAGGAATCCTTTTGCTGACAAAAATGTTATAAAAATTTCAAAAAGACCATAAGGGTCCATGTCATGACACTCGTCAGTCGTCACTGCTTACTGGTGCTTTTTCTAATTCAAAATTAAAAAAACCAATCAAGACTGTGGAGAGGAAAGACTTGAGGAGGGGAATCCTTGGCATCGTAAAGTGAGTAGAGAGAGCCGAGAGAGCGTGGCCATTTCGTCATCATCCTTCATTTCTCTTCATTTCCTTTCATTAGATTTCAATTCCCAATGCCTCACAGAAAGTTTACGTTGTGCTTCCTGGGTTCTCTCTGTAGCTCAATTGGGATCTTCTCATCAAAATGGATCCGTTTATTGCGCTTAAGTAACCTTTTTTCCTTCTTCTCTCCTTCTCTGTTCACAACTTAGATTCTCAGTCTCAGTCTCAGTCTCAGTCTGTGTGAACCTTAACTGAGGATTAATTCCTTTTCCTATTGTCCTCTCCTTTTACTTTCTTCTACCTTCTTCTTCTTTTCCTCCTCTTTTAACGCCTTTTCTTCAAGAAGCTAAGTTATGGTTAGAGAGTGGTCATGGGGTGGTGGCCGATCCTCGACCACAAGGAGAGTGGAAAGGGATACCTCTGGTTGCATCAGTGGTGTGCTTCAGCTACTTTTTGATCATCAGTTTCAGTTCCCCTTACACCAACCTTGCTTCAAGTCCCCAGACTCATTTCTTCCTGAAGACCCCACAATCCTTAAAGGTTATCTCTCTCTCTCTCTCTCTGATCAACTATTCTCTTCCAAGGTAGTTGGGTGAGATTTTTGAATTATATGTGGTGGGTTTTGTGTAATTTAGGTTTGGAAGCACCAAGGAATAGCTTGGAGTCAGAGGAGGATCCCTGCATGGGAACTCTGCGCTTATCTTCAATCACCAAGGAAGACGACTTGAATCTTCCAGTAAGAGAAATTAGAATTTATAAGAGGATTTGCATTTTTTTAATTTTTTTTCCTTTCTTTTAATCTTTCTTTCCGTGGTGGTTTCTTTTGTTATTTACAGAAAATGATCGAAATTCGATTAGGAACAAAAGGTGGCATGGAGGAGATATCTTCAGAGACCAGTACTTCTCCGGTGATCAAAACCCCGAATCTGGTAGCTCGGCTCATGGGTCTTGATCTCCTGCCTGAAAGCTCCCCTATTTCTTCCTCCTCCTCCTCGACCACCACTTCCGAATCAGCCCATGTCAGTGGACGTTCGCGAGGAAAGTTTCACCAAGAACAAAATCTTAAAGAGAAACTAGCTTGTGCAGCAGTGAGGAGAGATCTTCGATCCCGGAAAACTATCCATGAGAGTCGTTCTTTACCCGATTCTCCACGAATCTCTTCGGCCAGAAGATCATCAGATATGGATCCCAGGCTCTCTCTTCAAATCAATAAAGAGAACCTGATGGTTCCACCTGAAGAATTTACCTCTAGAAACTCCCTCTCTTGCTCTCATTATTCCACCAAGTCCAGAAAGAAAGAGTGGAGGCAAGGGAATGAAAACAGAAATCCAAGCTACTATGCTCGGCAGATTGTCAAACAGGTGAAAGAGAGTGTCGGCAGGAGAAAAATGGGTCTCGACATTACAAACACCACCAGAAACGGATCGAGTGAAGGTGATAGTGTAATGTTTTAATTAGCTCAAATTATTGTTCGTGTTCTTTGATCTGTCATATTGATTCTTTAATTATTCTATCAGATATTCCCACGATCAAACCCCATAGAACAAGGCTTTTAAATCATACAAAAATGGGAGATGAATCGAGCCCAGGTAAACACTCAGCACAATCACGCTCTCCTCGGCTCAGGTTCTTGGAGCCGGAAAATAAACGGGTCACAGCTCCATCAACCAGTCATGATCAATGCTTAAACAGTCCATCGACATCTGCAAGTACTGATAATGAACCACAACCAAAAGCTCCAAGGAGACCGAGACCGCAGCCCTCGAACAGATCAGCGACCACGAAATGCAAGAAAGGCAGCAGCAAGCGCTTCACTGAACGTCTCACAAAGCCTCCTCAAATTACAGAGACGGTAAGAAACATGAGAGAAGAAGCATTTGTCCGTGCAACCCCAGTAGCAAAACCTAATCACTACAAGAATTCCAAGAAAAACCCATTGTCTAAGGACCTTGTCCTCCTTGGGCTCAAGAAGGACCAGCAAAAGTGTTCTACTAATCAAAAACTGGTAATCCCTATCTCTCTTAATTTTGAATAAAAGTTCATTATTTTTAATTTTATTTAATGGTTTTTCAGGTAGCCCAAAGTTCAAAACAGAGTTCACAGTTATCTAGTTGTTTGAGCCAGAAGTACAACAGACAAGAAGAGACGGAGATGCTCGCCCGCCAAGACCAGAACAAGGGGAACAGTAACAGCAGCAGCAAGAAAGGTGGTAGTGCAGAATTCCGGTACGTAAAAAAGATATTAAGAAGTACAGGAATTCACAGGGATGCGTTTGTTTCTATCACGAGATGGTTCTCTCCATATCACCTTCTCAACCCATTAATCTTCCACTACCTCGAAAATTCCTTCCCTTACTCCAAAACAGAAAATAATGGCGATGACGATGAAGAAGAAGAAGAAGGAGAAGAAGAAATTGATCTGGGTACGATAAGGCACCGTTGCAATAGAAAGCTGTTGTTCCAATTAGTGGACGAGATTCTGGTGGATGTGCTGAGACCGTATCTGAAGAGGAAACCATGGCTCTGCTCCATCCATGGTGAGTTATTGCCAGCAAGTATCAACAAGGAAACCCAGATGAGGATGACGGGTTTGCGGCTTATGGAACTCTTGTGGTCGCGCATTCAGAGCTTCCCAGCCGCCAACTGTCAGATCCTCCAAGACATCGACAACCTGGTCGAGAAGGACCTGCCAGATGCTAACATCCACACGGTGCTCTCTTACTCTGAGGAAGGCGAGTCAATCGTCTTTGAGATCGAACGTGATATTCTCGACTCACTCCTTCATGAGATCGTGGCCACTTTCGTCTTCTTCGAGTAGAGAAGAGAGAGAAAGAGGAGAGAGAAGCCGTTTCTTGACGGATGGCTGACGTCAGTGAGTCTCCGTCCGTACGAAAACGGAAATTGCCGCACAAAATGTTGAGGAAAAGCATCCAGCGTAGAAACTGACATAAGTCACATGGAGTAATCACGTGATGAGATGCGATTCGTGGGTGGGGTGCGGTCCCTTGCTACACACGAGTGAAAAGTCGCTGCATAGTAGACACGTGGAAAATGGGCAACGACCGGCGCCGACAGCAATCGGCGGGGGCGGAGGTTCATTGGCGGGGGTTGTGGTAGGTTTAGTAGGTTACAGGTGGGCCGATTTCAAATGTGAAGTTGATCAGAGCGGGAAATTCAAATGGATGTATAGGCGCTATGGCTAGTATTTATTTAGTTAATAACATATGTTTAGCCAAATCTAAAATGTATAAAATAATTGTTTTGTCTTACTCTACTCACATGCTATCCCTTTTTATATGTATTTGTATCATTAATTTTACAAATACAATACCATTAATGAAGTGAATGATGCTCGGCCTGTGATGATCAAGGTAGTTAATGGGATGAAGGGTCCGCATATGATCAGTCAGATCCACCCGTGGATGGGTATAGACTGAAATTGATCCCTGATCCTTACAAATCCATTGGTAAGGCATAAAGGTAAAACGGTACAAAACACTAGTTATTTTAAGCAGAAATAAATTCATCTGATCTCAATCCGATCATTATTGGTATCATTTGAGACAAATTCTGAGTTTTAAAACTTTTGTTCAAGAGACCAAGTAAGATTGCAACCTAATGGTCATAGTTTCGAGTTGAGAGACTCCGCAAAACAGAGTTAAGGCTGCGTATACTGTGACCTATTGTAATTGTGGGAGCCTCATGTATTAGGTCCCTTTTTTTCTGTTTAATTGCAAGGGAAAATAAAGAGAAGGAAAGTGAAAATTTTTTAAACTAAAAAATGAAACTTCAATAATCATAATCCAACATTATTCATTGAATACGACAACCCAGTACCAGGTAAGCTGCTGTTCAGCTGTTGCTTACCATTCAAACAGAGGATATCAGGGTGTAGATACAAGCCAGATTCACCATTTAACAGGTAAATCCTGGACTTTGTTGGACAACATCAACAACCTCATCCATGTGCACAACCATATGATCGTTAAGACATCTTCTGCATGGATCAAAATCCGTTCTACACTTCTAATGTGCCTCAGCCAGTGAGGTGGGTAACATGGGATATCTTCCAAACAGGTATACTTTTGTGCTGTAGGGTCTTAGTAGAAGCCTCTAAAAGGGTTTCCCTTGAATTGAGGCCCACACCATTGTAAATTTTGCATTTCTTGTATTTCACTGAAAGCCTGATTTTTCTGTAGTGTTCAAGACAATAATAGCTGGAGAGGGAACAGAACAAAAGCAAAATAAATTGAGCAATTTTTGCCTGTTTGGTGAAAATTAATGGCAATGTACAGTTCAGAAATGGAAAAGGAGCACACGAACAGATCTCGTACAAACATTATCGTTAATAGAAGGGTGAAATCACAACGATGAGAAAAGCACTGACCAACGATTGAAGGGGGAAAAATGGAAGCTTCAATACAGTACCAACTAGGATGACAGAGATGAACTTCCATCCTGTTGCTTCAGCCCATACAAGGGAGATTCCAAAGTGGCCCTTCGCTCAACTCCTGCCATCGACATCAAATCCAGCACCAGTCCAGCCAGGTCCAGGAGATCCTCTCCCCTTGGGGACAGCCCCAAGCCCCCTCCCTCTTCCTGGATTTAAAATTCTTTTATTTCCTCTTCCATCTCCCTCAACAGGTGGTTGTTGGTTGTGACCGTCCATAGCTGGTCCATTCCCATCCTTTCCTTGACGACGTACAGTTTCAACTGTTTTACCATCTGAAATTGTTGTTTGAGGATTGGAAGGAGCATCTGAAGCTGCTGTGCTGTTCCGTGCAGGTTGCACTGCTTTCCCATCCTAAAAGTATAATGGAGAAAATTAAGCAATCAAGAAACTGCAGCTTAAATGGTTAAACTATGATTTAAAGTCAATGTGATGTCTTCAAATCAGTTGGCTACGACAAAATGATCAAAACAACTTTTGGTCCATAGGATAATCATTTTTTTTTTTAAAGGTAAACAAATTGATGGTATCGCAGAAAGAGCAGCCTATACACTCAGGTGCTGAGCAACAAGATATGTACTCTAAAAAGTACCAATGAGGGAGAATAAAACACAACTCATTGAGTCAGAAACTCACTGAGTTGACTCAGAAGGGTGTTTTGGTTCACCCAAAAACCAGGTAGTAGGCCGCTACTTAGGAGTTTTTATTCCTTTTAATTAGATTCAATTCCTTGTTAGGATGGAATACCCTTTATAACTTCCAAGCCAAGTTTTATGTTTATTTATTAGCAATCCTATTTTAGATGTTCTGTTTGCTTTAAATTCCTTTTGTGAATAGACTTGTTTCCTTACCCAAAAAAAGAATAGACATGTTTCCTATGGGCTGGCTGGTTATCCTATGGCCATTATGACTCAAGTTACTACATTCTATATAAGCATGTGAGGCCTTATAGCCTAGACCACTTTTTTACTAGATAAGAAGATGGCTTTCTGCTGCTCCATTCTGTGTAACTCAGAATTTGACTGTGAAAATCAAACTTTGGTGAGAAGCCAATACTGCTGGTGGGACTCCAGTATGGCTAGGTGAGAAGTCTGGCCAACTCGGAGATTTCAGTCAGTTTCAACCAAGATTTAGTTCCATGCTGCAAACAGGTCAGTACTTAACAAGTTTATTTAATTCTTCATATACCACAATTCTGGAATTTCTCAGTTTCTTATTCATTTATGTCAATTCTGACCACAGAATTTAGAATCGGATCTTAAACTGGACCTACCTGTGGTATTAAAATCTGAGTCTGGGTTCAGAATACAGAATCTTATCATTGTTTCTGATTCATCAGGCTTGTTACCTAATATCTGCTTGCTGTTTTAATCTCTGCTTCAGTCCCTAAGAACATGGTCTTGTTCTATTCTTAGATTTGGTTTTCCAATCTGTCATTGCTTAACCTGATTATATCTGTTTCTGTTTGAATCGTTCCATTTATTTGCCGATATCGGTTCTTAGTTTGCGAAGCCCTATTTTAAGTAGGACTCCTCTGAAACTTGGATCAGATCCTTGGATCAAATTTAAATTTTGATATTTTGTTCCCATACCTGAATAGAGTAATCCATTGAAATTTGATTCAAATCTGAAATCCGGATTACTGTTTATCGATTATTCTTTAAATCGGGTCAGTATTTTTTTTTTAATCGGTACCTACTCTATAGAAGGGGGAGGGGGAGGTAACGCCCAGGAGGCTCGAACTTGAGACCTGGTGAGCGTGGGCTTACTGCACCACAGCTTCACGCTTTCACCAGCAACACTAGGCAGTTGTTGAATCGGTCAGTATTATTCCATGTGATTCTGGTTCAATCCGAGTTTCTGACACCTAAACTTTTAGGCTTCTAGAAAACCAAAAGGTGATGTCCAACATTGTCGGCCCTTTGGGCCCCTCTACAACATATACAGCTTATCCTTCCTTATATGAACCCAACCAAAAACAACTCATACAAACAAAAACTATTCATTAAGAAATTCAGCTCTCATATCCCAAATATAAAAGTGTTTAACAGGCACAACTAAACACCAGCCTGACATGAGCCTCATGGACTCATGGTTTTACTCCATGATATCATCTGCTAGTTAGTGTTGTTATTTTAGTGCTAAGGGCTAGTCAAGGCAATATAAAGCCAAGGCATCCACCTTGAACAGCCTATGGATGGTTATAGGTTATCTGATTGGATGCTATTACACATAGTCATGATTAATGTGCAACAGACTTTTCATTTGTTTGTTCATGAAAAATATGACACATAAAATTGAGATTAGATTTGGTTTCCTATTCCACATGCACATATAAATTACATAGTTGCAACAAACTAGCAATGAAAAAAAAAAAAACAATAATAATTAATTAATTTAAAATATATATATAAACCGGTAAACTTAGAGAAACAAAGACAGGGACGAGAATGATAATACAAAGAGATCAAAAGAACACTTACATGTGCATCAGAAACAGAAGCCCTGCTTGGGTTTATATTTTCTAGCCGTCTTTTCAGCTCCTCCAGTCTAGAAAATTGAGCGTTACTGCTTTCTTGAACCTACTCAAAGCAAGATCAGCAACTTGATTTATATAACAGCTATCGTTCACGAAAATCCACATGTCAGAATAACTACACATACCAGCTGGCTTAGATCATCACATAGCTTCTGTTTGATTGCTTCCTCATCCTTCACAGCCTTTGATGCTTCTTCCCAGGCCTGAAACGACTAGTTAACTAAAAATGTTTTCCATAACTCACAAAAGGGATTGGATATGTACCAGAAAAATGCATATATAAATCATTTAGGTAAGACTATCAATAGTAATTGGAAAATTATGCTTCAGAAGCTAAAAGCATCTTACTGTTCTCATTGCCAACCAGTACCATATGTTTGTAGCTTTTTATCATAAATGACAAGGAATAAAGTGATACACAAATTTTCCCTCGTTTAACATAAATAATATTTGTGAATAGAAAAATGATATAGTATGGTGTGTTCTGAAAAGACTTTAAATGATACAACTCATTGATAAATTTGAAAATTTGAATATACCACCATAAAAGAGGGAGAAAAAAAGTAAAGAAACCCAAAAATGGTGTGAGTGATAAAACAAAAATAAACTCTAATTCAAGTATTTCCTTTCTCAAGAAAATAGCATAAGATGAATAAAACCTGAAGAAAAAAAATGGATAACCTAAAACAAACTAAACAAAAATTCAAATATCTTCTTTCCTTATCTCCATATTATTTGCTGGGGTTTTCTCAAAGCATGAAAGATAAATAATTAATTAAATGCAAAAATCCCTATCTTTGTGAATTGATTGATCATATTAAGAGGCCCTCCTGTTTTCAAACCTAGTTCATTCCAGGAAAGCCCATAGTAGCATTATTTGTTGCCAGTCAACCCAAATTAGCGTCTACTATCATATTATGGAAGATATTGAAAATGAAGCATTTTGCAATGTGCACAAATGTGTCTACTCTTCTTTACAATCACTTGAAGATGGAGATCAACTCGGTGTTGTAGCTTTTTGTCCCACCCCCCCCCCCCTCCACAAAAAAAAAAAAAAAAACCCAATTAAAAGGAGAGAAATATGTGATGAGTTTCTAGTTGCTAGTGAATGCATAAGCAAATGACTAATTAGTCAGGGTAGAAAAAGAATGAAGTAGAGTGGAGCTTCCTTGATTATGCCATGAATAGAAATTTAGAATGGTTTTCCATTTATATTGACAGGATTTTCATTAGGAGGAAAAGGAGATGAAAGGACAGAGACCAAAGAAGTCATATTAGAGAGAACAATAGGCTAGAAGTGTAAACAGATCTCTAAAACATTTCAATATAAAGAACAACATCTAGTCTTCAATCAAAGGTAAGTAAGTTTTTAGAGTCATTTCCTCCAAGATTTACCACAGGAGCCTCTTACATAGAATGGCTTTCCATTATAATGAAGAAATTGCATATGGTCACCATTTCCATGACACCGTTCCTAATATTTTGTATAATCTACGGAAATTTTATCTTCAACATGCTTATGGTTTGGTTGTCTTGGCTCCTCTAAGGACAAAAACAAGAATTCGAGGTATACTATCCCAATTAGATGTGCCAATGCTACTTCTAGCAACAAAATATGACAAGAATCAGAAAGGGTGCGGTCAAAACGTCCCTTTCTTATTCCATTAGCTGCCTGCTGTTAGTGATTAAAAAGACTGAAAATGAGTTTGTCTCATAGCTGGATAGACATAGCTTCCTTTAAACACGTGTTTTAGAGCTTTCCATTATATTTTAAGCCTGTCCTTCAGTCGCTGATTGATGTGGATAGGTAATTGAAGTCTTCAATTATTTCTTTTTAGTTGAATGAAAGAGAAATTAAGATGAAATGGTTTTCGAGGTTTTCTCTAAAAGGCCTTTTGTCTGCACAGGTGAGCTAAGCCTCATTTCGCAATTCGCAGGGTTATGAAGCAGCCAAAAAAGTGCTTTCCACATAAGAATTAGATAAGAGTGATCCACCAATTATGGAGGGCCAGGATTGCTGAACCAGTTGGAAAGAGGGCCAGGTAACAGAGAGAATGAGAAGCTGGTCAGACTAGCCGCTGGTCCTGCATCTCTGTAGAACCTGAGAATGAAGGATGTAAACCCAATGGGTTCATGGAGCAAAGTCTTAAACATATTTTTCATTCTTTATTTTAAACCCTTGTAAATGAAAATATTTCATACAAAATATTGTGATAAAATCGTGGAAACAATAGAAAAGTGGACATAAATGAGAATACTGATGTGGAACCTTTTATTTATTAATTTATTTATCTATTGTGAACCCTGATATGGAACTTCAGGAAATGATTAAATAGAACTAATAATAGAAGCACAAGATATGGGCATCGACACTCGATTGTCAATTTAAAATGCAGGGGAACTGTCATTCTGTCAATGTATATGGATAAAGATTCGAAAGCACTATCTTACAAGAATTTCCTTTTTATCAAAAAACAATTAAACATCTCTAGGGAGCACATTTAACTTGGTCAAAGGAAAGTGGACAAACCTTACGTGCTTGCTCTTCCTTCAGTTTTGCAACACGTATTTTCTCAGTTGATAATTCTATTTTCTTCCGGATGTGTTCAAGTGCTTACATATCATTCCACAGAAAGCAGAAGGCAGTACATCAATTAATTGTGCATACTATACTAATTTAAAGAAATTGTGAAGATAGGAATAAATCTAACAATCAGAGAAATCTGATTTTGCCAACCTGCCTTTTTAGGCCCTGCTGTGAGTTTCACCTCCAATGAAAGATTTGCTAACTCTCTTTCTACATCACGGATTTTTGAATAATTTTCTTGAATATATCTGAGAAAACCATGGAGTCATTAAGAGAAAAAAAAAAAAAAAAAAAAGGCCAAACAACCCAGTTATGGATTTCTAAAATAAAGCTAGAAAATACAGAGGATATGCAGTAAAATCAAAATTAATCCCACTGTAAGAACATTATATTTGCACTCAAATCTACAAGGAGCTATTATTGGTGAATAAGATATGCCAGTCCCTTCATCTAAAAGAATCAAATGAAAGCCATTTAACTATGGAACTTTCTCATGCAATCTTCGAAGAATTCCTGAATCTTAGCCATATGACTTTCTTAACCTATCGGCAGTGGGCATGATATGAGATGAGAATAACTTGTGCACAAGAATGTATCAGTTTTAAACATGGACATCCAAATAAACTAAAATTATGATGGTCAATGCAGATACATAAAAACAAATATAAGTAAAAACAATATATAGGGACAGTAAATGTGAAGTTTACATAGATATATAAAAATAATGGTGAAAATATGCAAGAAATGGAAATATGAAATTGATATAGAGGCATCTGCTTTTTCTCATCCAACATATGCTTATGGCACACCACAAGCATCCATCTGACAGAAGGATTTGAGAGCAGAACAAGGAACTAAAGGGCAAATTTGGGGATTCAGTAAAAGGGGGAAAAAAAAAAAGGATCACAAATGGCACTAGCAAACAAAATTTTTCATAGGGACTCTCAAAATCTAAATGCTTATTTCGTTCAAATTTTCAAAGGCTTATCATACTACTTAGGACCTGCTACTACTTGCAGGACACTACTCGAATCCTGCTGTAGAATTCTAGTCTATTTAAAAACATAACAGCTCTTAAATCATTCCTCTTCTCCCAACATCCCCATTTCTTTTTTCTTTTTTATTACAACATCCTCATTTCAGTTCCATTTATGTTCAGCATATCTTATTTCTTTGTCACCCAGCAATCAGCACCCACACAGCACTGGTATTTTATGCCCTTCTGATAAATCTTCCCTTTAGTTTAATGAAATCCATCAATCAAACAACACACAAGAAGCTTCGTTCCATATCATTCAGCCTGTAATAGTTCTACAAGAAACATCCACTAACTCTCCCTCATATATTATTAAACCAAGATAATGAATGGTTACAAATTTCATCCAATGATTAAAAAGGGGAAGGAATTGTACAAGGCTTAAGGGGGAGCCAAAAAATTAATTAAATGCTAAGAAACCAATGTCAATCCTTACTTTAAAATAATTTAAATTTAGTTTTAGATACTATCAAAGAACCTTAAGTAATGTCATTAGCACTCATTGAAACTTCTAAACACTTCTTCAAGTCTCATATTATCAATCATGGAACGTGCTTTTGATTACTTCTAAAAGTATTCACTTAAATGAAAAGCTACTCATTGAAGCCAACTGAATTTTGCAGAACCATAATATTTAAACCTCAAAATGCATCGGTTTTGCACCCCGCAGTATGGGCGAGCTACCTTAGCCCCTTAGCCTCCTCAGGTAGAAAATAATAGCTGCCCATGGAGTTAGTCATGCTTCCAAGTGAGAACATGTGGGACTACAAGGAAAATTCTCCAAAACCCAATGATTGTGGACAAAATTGCAGAGATAGCCCCGCCCCCTCCCCAATGTCGAATATTTGGATAAGGCCATCAGTTTAGACTAATAGGAATGCATCAAATCTTCTTATTGGACTCGACACTTCTCACCCTATACTCTTGCATTTAACAATGTATTAAGAACAATGGCAGAAAAAATGACTATCATAGTCTGTACTAAATGGAAGCCAAGAAACAAAAAGAGAACAAGTGATTAGGCTCCCTACAAGGTGAAAACTGAAAGTGACCTAAAAAATTTCAAAGAAAATCAGCTTGAAATGCAAAGAAAATAAGCAACCAAAGAGTCTTAACGGTCCTCCCAGAAAATCTATCTATGTTAAATAGAACATAAATTTCTTATGCTATTTTTGGTCACTAAAAATTGGTTGACAAGGTGGATATTCTTGAGGTACTGATTTCTCACTTATTGCTGAGGAAGCCATGTTTTGTATAAGTTTACTTTCTACCATCCCTCTTTGAAATTATGTGTACCAAATTGTCACAAGATTTGGAATGCCATCTACTTCGAGGTCTCCTCCAAACTTTCCCTAGCCCCTTGCCATACTGTTGTAAACTCCCCAAGGAACAATCTTATTGTTGCTTCCTGGGGTTTACCTTCTTCTATTTTGCTCTCCCCCCCCATCCCCCACCCTCCGGGGTTGTAGCATCATTTACTGTTTCCTCTTTTCCCCATCAAGGTTTGTACATCCTCCCCGCCCCCCGCCCCCCCTCCCTCTTTTTTTTTTTCCTCTAGGTATTGAATTTCTTATTCACCCAACAAAATTTGATGAGAGACCAAATGCTAAAGCAGCAAGGCATCACACTATAAATATTATATTTTTCTGAACAATGTTTGATCCACCACACCAAATGAATTTTCTTCTATAAAGGGCTATTCCTTAGGAGACACTTGTAGTGCAGCAATGCAATACTGCTCAAGTTTCCTACCCCAGATAAGGGGCCTCAGGCCCAGAACCATCATCATATTCCTGCTCCATCTTAAAATAACAACCTTTAGCTCCTCGTTCAGATTGAAATTCGAGGTTAATGGATGTGATCCAAGCTCAAACCTGTTGGATATTATTGTAGATCTGGATGTACTCCTAAGAGAAATTTTCATTAAAAGGCAGTCCTGCCAGTCAAAGTCCATCCTTATTCCCATACAATTACTGCGATGCAGTATATAGACATACCTATGATTCAATGCCATTAATGCAAACAAGTGTCCCACACAACAATGGAACATAAAACAATACTTAGCAGAAATTACACCAAAGAAGTACCAGAGGATACTCCAAATCATCCACATTAACCGGGTGGCACTAGACACAGATCCAATCGAAAGGGAAAACAGAATTCGATCATAAGATAAGAAATTCACAAACAGTAACTAAATGATTACTAGAAAAACTTACAGGAGAAAGGGAAAAGGAAATAGCAGAGAGAGTAGAAGTGCACATACTTTTGTAATTGAAGCTGTTCTTCCTCGATTATCTGAAACAAAATGGACGAGAAGAGAATTGCAAAAATGTCAGAAGATAGTTCAATCAACGGATACATAAATAAACAAATGTTTGTCCAAGAGACAGAGAAAGAGACCTTCTCGGTGTAGGCGATAACAGGGGCTTCTCTGGCGAGGCCATCGGGACCGATTTCGGGAAGGAGAGAAGGATTCATGGCCTTTGAATGGGAACGGGAAGCAAAATAAGACGCCTGATCTAGTCGGTCTCTAGTCCATTGCGTCAAATTGCCGGCAGAGACGTCTGAGATCTTCGACGTATCCTTCTTCCTCCCGTCCTCCGTCGTCCTTTATTTCTCTGTTCAAATTTTTTGTTTCCTATTAATTACTTTTTTTCTGTTTTCTTCTTCTAATATTTGAGTTGTACCGTGAATCGGCCGCCGACACTTGCTTAGGTTTCACCCGATAAACGATGGGCGTTCCATACTCTATTCCACTCTAAACTTCACCACGTGCCACGAAGTCGTGTTAATAATTCACGCTCGAGAGCCGAGACGGGTGACCTTGAGGTATTCGTTTACAAGGAAACCCTGCAACGGGAATTGAGGTTATAAAAGCCTTTCGTGAATGAGATGTACTCTTAACTGTATCGGGCCTCTCGGCGATGATCCTAGTCTAGGTGTGAAAAATCAAATCATCCGACTTCTTTACAGGTTTGGTATTTGTTTTGAATAAACAGTTAAAGATATCGAATCCAATTGGATCAATAAGATCGTCTTGTTGGATCGAAATCGAAAAAACCAATAAAAATTGAAAGAAAAAAAAAAATGGATGGGGCTGCGCATAAGGTTCGTAATCTCAGTTATCGGATCGAAATTGGGATCCAGATCGACATAGATCGTACCAGTGGATTGATACCTGATTGGTTAAGGCTTCGATTTTGATCACTATCAATCCGATCCAAACAAGTACCTTGATTGGGCACGTCGCTCATTAACGACATGCACCAATGAAGAGCGTGGGATAGACTAGGCAGGGGCGTCATTCCACAGAGAATTGAGAATAGAGAGAGAAGCATGGCTGGGGCAGCCTAGCGTGCACAGCCATTTCTCAAATTAAATGTAGGAGGGAGAGCAAGTCTAGAGTCTGAACACGGATCCTCTCTAGTGTCAAGTGTGCTCAGTGCACATCGGATGGCTAGCAGTATTGGGCATGTACTCCAGACCATTGAATGTGTACTAGCCACACTGACAAACTTGAGAGGATTTGATTCCAGCAAGCCTATGCACATTTTTGGGTAAGAGACATCCCTTACTCTTTGGTGGTTACTTGGAGAGGATCTGGTTCCAGCAAGTGATCCCATAGTTGTGATGACCTCGAGATGTGTACCCAGGACCTCCCAACCATGGGATCACTCCATGGTCCCTGGGCTCCATGGAGAGGAACCGAATCCGTAAGGTTATGCACACTTTTGTGTTACAGACATGCCTTCTCTCTTTGGTGGTTGCATGTAGAAACCTAGTTTCTAATGTTCTTTAAATCCTTTTGGGGAGAGAGATCACTACCTGGTCATGTGTCTCTACACATAGACATAAAAGGTGGAGAAAAGACCACCTACATCGAAATCTGAGAACTTTTTTTTTTTTTTTGGTTAGTAAATCTGAGAGCTTATATGTGGAGAAAGAGAGGTTTAGTGCTTTGGTAATATCTCAAAGAGAGAATCCATTTTTCTCTTCTAGTTCATGATCCAAAACACCAATTTGTTGGGTATGAAAAAGAATTTGAATTATAGCTTTTTCCCCTCTCCTTAATTCTAACACATAGCTCGTGAGAATGTTCATATTGGTTCTGGATCTGTTGTAATTGCTTCACATTTAGACATACAACCACTTGATAAAGGAAACAATGTACAATCTCAAAACTATGACAGCTTCATTTGCTACCATTTCTATCTTCCTTTTCCTTTTCAAGCCTACATTTTCTTCCCTGAACTTACTTGTAGTCCTCGGATATACAACTGAGCATAAGCAACAACAATGCACCCATGAGTTATAAGCCATGCTGAGCTTGGGGCTTTGGAATCCATTTGTTCACAAGGGAAAGCAGAGACACTGAGTGCTTTGTTACCACAACAGAGGAAAACAAAAATTCCATTACAAACAACTACACAACTACTTAAGAGGGAAACAATATGTGACTCTCCTTTCATGCTACAGTGCTACAGCTTTTAGTAAGACTCGAAGGACCGCCTCTCTTGTTGGCAATGCGGGAATAGCTCCTCTCTCTGTGACCGTAAGTGCACCACAGGCATTTGCAAACAGAAGAGCCTCTCTTAACCGTTTCTCATCCTGCCAATTTAATAGAAAACTGATGAGCTATCAAAAATTTATGCATAGAAGACACTTAAAAAGACTGAAGTTTCACTAAGAAAGTGGCATTTATGGTTTACATTTCCAAAGCCTCCTCTGCTTTTCCATCAGTAGAAAATCCATGCAGGCATGCAATGCTATTTTATCAGTACAGTACATGCATTAATTAGAAACATCACTTTTTCATTTTCCTGGAATTCTCCAATATCGACCAGGACAATAAACAGATCTTCAAAGTGTCAACTTTTTTCTATTTTTTTGGGGAAGCGGGGTGGGGGGGGGATGATGACGCCCTAACCCCGCGTAATGTTATGACATAGGTATAGGGATTCAAAATGTGTTACAAATGATTTCCTTGCAGTAAAGTCGGTCAAAAAAAAAAAAAAATTGGGGGGTTGTGTTTGGAGAAATCTACCACAATCGATAAAGGTCAAGCATCTTAAGTCTAGCTGAAAGTCAATATAACAAGAAAAACCATGTTAGTCCATTATCCTAATGAACATCTGGTCCTTCAGTTTTTAATGGGGGAAGGGTCAAAACCAACAATCTTCAAGTCCCTTAAAGATCCCATCAGAAATGAGAAAGGGGTATTCTCTTGCATGATCATAGTTTGAAGGGGTTCCCATCCAGCAAAGAGGTAGGAAGTCCAAATTTTGTTTACAACAAGATGAAAGAGAATGACAAGCAGTTAACTAATCTTGCATCCCCTTAATGGAAGATCTCTAGTTCTTTCCAGAGACAGAGCAACCTCATGCACCCATTTGTAGAAACACGAATCACATTGCACTCAAGCTCACTCAGGCAGTTTTATTTTAAATAACGATTATAGTCTGTGAAAGTATCAAATTCCTTTATCCCATGGATCTTGAAGCTCTTCTTTCTTTCTTGGGTTCTGAAACAGGGAGTGCGGCATCAGGATTCATACAGTACTGACTTTGACAACTTTCTTCAAGAGTGCCAACCAAAATCAAATCATTTACAGATTTTTATAAGACATGACATAAAATGGAGGCAGCTGAATCAGGAACAAATGGATAACATTTAACTCATAGTGCAACATCAAACAAAAAGAACAAAGTAATAAGTGATAAGGCAGAAAGAGAACAGAAGACACAAGGGGAACCCCAATAACAGCAAATAATTCAGCTGAGACAATTGTCTGAAAGCAACAAAGATTATTGTGGAAAGAGGACCTACACAAACCACCCATCACAAATTTATACAGTAGCTTCATTACAGAAATCTATTCCACACTGGTATGTAGATGACTAGATGCAATCCAAAATCAAGCATCAAAACAGAAGACATCCAACATTCAGAAAGGAGGTCATAACATAATCAAAAGAAATCAAATGGAACATGACGATCAGTAAAAGGTTCAGTTAATTATCATTATACAACCAAATAGATTTTTAAATTAGCAACATGCCCCAAGAGGAACATTCTGCATAGAGGATAGATACCTTGTACAGATTTAGGTCAGATGCTATACTGCTCAGTATTCCACTTACGAATGCATCACCAGCACCAGTTGTATCAACACTTTTAACTTTAACCCCAGGAACCCTCCCCCTAAATTCCTGCACAAATTTTGAAAATACCTTATCAAGAATGATAGAATAGAGTAAATTGACGGAAAAACAACCACATAAGTAGATTGAGAAACAGAACTCTAAAAGCTGAAAATTCTGGTAAGAAATATCTACTTCACATGATTTTGATATGCTGTTTGTCTCGAAGGAATTCAAATTAATGACCAAGAAACACCCTGAAGTGACCATTTTTCAGTCATCCGGCAGGATGGAGAGATTGAAAATGATATCACCCTATAATTACACTACAGTGGACTAAGTGTAAAGAATCTGCTGGATGCTGCATGATTAACGCATGCCAATAAAATTGGAGAAAATTTATAAGACCGTTATAAGCCCATCCACCTTTTATGGAGCAGAAATTTGGAAATCAACAAATAATACATAAATAGGAGCATAGCCAAGATGAGAATGTTGAGTTACATTACACAGATTCTTCAAATTGGGCCCTGACTTGCGTCAGATACTTCTATGTTCCATGTAATTTTGTATCAGACACTTAGAAGGACGAGCCCTTGCAGTATCTGGGTCACAGATTTTGAGGTGGATGAATGATCTGTCTATAGAAAGGACATAATAAAAATGAATGAATCAGGGAAACTTAGGGGGTACTTAGGAACCTATTTGTACAAGATGTTGGAAGGTCGACTGATGCAAAGGAGGGCTCAAATCTCTGCAAACGATGGCTCAAGAACAAAATCAGATAAACCCTAAACCCTAAACCAAAAATGGTGCCAGTATGTGCAGTAAATGCCAATGATTTTGTCAGTGAGAAATGATATAGAGAAGCTCAAGGCCTTTAACAGGATCAGTGGAAGGCCAAAAGAGGATTTGGATCATACGAGTAAGGCTTATGACAAGAAATGATACATCCTAGATAAAGTGCAATGGCAGGAAAGATTTTGCACCCAGTTTGTAGGGAAAATGCTTTGTTGATTTGAATTGCATGCAGTATGTCCACAAGATAACAGATTCGCCATTGTCTCACCATTTGGTCCAATTCATTCATTGCATATCTAGCAGATTTATTACTTCAGACCTAGTCATTGGAATCCTTATTTGCCGGCAAAGTAGGATCTGCATATACTAATTATATAATCTAGTGAAGACACATACAACATGCTTAGGACAGTTAAGTAGCATGTCAAATGGAACTACTATATAATCTACTATTAGTTGAAGGGCTTCCAGCAAAATGCTTAAAAGCCAGAGTAAGGACAAAATCATATGATTACCTTGGTGTAATATCTGCAACCTTCTGACCCTTCAGTAACCAGCAAAAGCTTAAGGTTAGGGTGGAAAAGCTTCTTTAGAACCACATTGTCATCATAAGGATCATCACCTCCAGTCAAGAATGTAATTTCGTCCTCACTTATCTGCAAGTGCAAAATAAGAGCCCCAGTATAAGTTACCATAACTAAAAAATGATTAAGCTCTTCTAGTGGAATCACATTTTTGTACCATGTAGGATCAGTATGCCACAGTTAGAACTGATATTGAATTAAATACAAAATTTTCAAAAACAATACCTCACCTTGATAATATCTGCTTGGTCCCATATGCTCATAATACCCTTACGAGCAGCTTCTGCTGATGGCCACAGGGGCAACCTCAAATTTGGATCATAAGAGAGGATGCTACCAGATTTCTTAGCAATGTTCATAGCAGCAATATGTGTAGACTTACATGGCTCTTCAATCAAACTGATTGAGCCGTAGTGGAATATACTTGCCTGCATTTACAATCAACAAGGAAAAGAACCTAATGAAATAAGATCCAGTGCTATCATGAGTAATACTATACATCATTGCATAATTGAAGAAAATCAGTAGGGGGAAAGGGAAGGCAACTCCATAACACCCCTGGGGAGAAATAGGGAAAAATGAAACGATTAATACAATATTTACCTTCTTAATAAGGTCCACATCAAGTTCTGATTCTCGAAAAAGCATATCTGCACTAGGATGGCGGAAAAACATGAACTCACGCTCACCATCAGCTCTCAGGGTAACAAATGCAAGTGCAGTCCGTGCACCAGGGTCAAAACGGATGCCAGAATTATCGACATTATTTTGTTTTAGGATGTCAGCCAACATATACCCGAATTCATCTTCACCTACCTGATAAACAGATTCTACAAAATTCAGTAGAAAGGTAAACTCCACTTAAGAACATAAGCAATATACTGCTCCATTATGGGCTAGAAACCAAGGACCTTCTGAAGTCTGGTGTCTAAGATAACAAAAATGATGTAAAATTGACTAAAATGACATATATACAAGGGTACACGGAAGGATTAAAGTATCGGTATCGGTCGCCGTATCGGTCGGCCAAAATTAAGATACGTATCGGAGGGTATCATATCATATCGGAGATACGCTAAAGATACACACATAAATGGATATGAAATATTTTTTTAAACACTTTTGCATAAAGAATTTATTAAAAAAAGCTATTAATAATATGTATTATGCATAAACACTAAATTGAGGGTATCGCACTAAGAATTCAAGGTTTGTAGTTATCCCATATATGAAAAATCCTTGTTCCCAACCTTGATTTCCACTTTAGTTATAGAGAAATATGGCTGGCAGCAACTTTGGAACAAAAACCCCTCAAAAAATCGTGTTTCTGAAAAAATTACCCATCTTGGCCATTATATAACCGTAGCGCACTGTATCGGTACATATCGATACGTATCGATACTCATCGATATGCACCAACCGATACATACCGAAACATACATTTCACATTGATTTTATATTTTCCATAGAGTTGTATTGGTGCATATCGTATCATATCAATGTGTATCGGTAGTGTATTGATGCATATCGGTATGTATCATAGGGTATATATCGATACGAAAGGATTTTAAAAATTTCATGTACCGTATCAGTGTGTATCGTATCGGTCAGTTAAATTTAAGATACGTATCGGAGGGTATTGTATCGGTATCGGAGATACTTTAAACCACGTACACCCCACAGCCATAGAAGTCTGAGTTAGGGCCGCTAAGATTTACCATATGCCTGCAAATACAGAGTACTATAACAATTGATCATATATGTTGTCATACAAATATTACAACATGAGACTATAAATGAATGAAGGCAGAATACAAGTATAAATATAAGGACACATAAGATTGCAACTAGACGTAACACATATACACAGGCACACAAGAATATCAGAGTTTGAGAAAATGAGTACATAATGTGTTTCCTTATATGTCAATCTTGTCAGAGACCTAACCTTACTCAAAACAATAAAAGATAGACCTCAAGCATAAACAAAGCGTATAAGAAGCCTGCTAAGAATATATAGATTGGCATGAATGAGGATAAAGTAGGTCCAAAGATCAAATGCACCTTGCCAATAAATGCTGACAATCCACCAAGCCTTGAAATCCCAACAGCAACATTTGCAGGAGCTCCACCAGGGGCTTTCTTAAATGCTGGTGCTTCTGCAAGGGAAACTCCACCAACAGTTGGAACAAAATCAATTAACATCTCCCCAAAACACACAACAAGTGAGCCATTCTGAGGGGTTCCATTTCTCGCAGCAGCAGGAAGAGATTTCGGTACACCTACAATAAACAAATCACACAGATCAATGATGATTCAGTAGTCAAACAAATTAATGTATATTTTCACACCAACCATTCAGCCTTAATTCTGTTCCCATTCTGAATTGAATGGACTAGAAATTGAACTTAATCAATTCAGTATAACTATACTCATTAAATAGCAGAAACAAATACTGAACAAACTGGTGTATATGCTTAATGGAAACCAATATACAAGTGTTTAATATTGTTAGCTTTTCCTGAGGCAGTTAAGAACAACAGAAAATTCAATTCAATCCCCTGAATTTGAAAGCAAGATGTTCAGTCATCAAACCTACACAAGTAGGAATCAGACAAAAAAATGTATTATCCGCCCAGTCCAGATCTATTTACAGTTGTTGACCTCCCTGACTCACCACTGATTTACATCTTGGATATAAAATCACTTCCATGGTTGTTTCAGAAAAGGTGGAAACATCCTCTTGAAACTGGAAACTTGCAGAATCCAAAACAGTAAGATGACAGTTAAAACCAACTAAATTTGGGTTTTCTTTGTTCACCCAAAAAACAAAAAATTGGGTTTTCTTTAGGGGAAAAAAAGTTTTCTTCCCTTACAATTGGATTGAATCCTAAAAGCCAACTATATGAACATGGGTTTCTTCAGCACATATATGTGTTGTGGGAAAAAGAAATGAAATCCATTTTCTATATGAAAAGGCAAAAAAGAACTCATCAAGGAACAGCTCCATTAGAGAAACCAAATCTAGTCTTTTTGGTAGTGATCTCAGTACTTCAGATCCTTTGATGTGCATAGCTTATTCTTTTTCATATTAAAAATCTTCTCTTGTTGTGAATAAGTTGATCCAGACCCAACAGGAAAAAGTAAATGTTGACCTCGAAACAAAATGAAACTCACATTTCCTACGAACCCAACTTCCAAGATTTTCTCCTCATCCGATTATCGGCTTTAACAAATCAACCAACAAACAATTTATTCCTGAACTAAATCAATAACTATACAGATAATTTAAAGTAAGATATTTCTTGTTGATAATAACTTCCATTAAGATCTTCTTACTCGATTCATGTGTTTTTCTAAGAAAAAATAGAGCTGAATCAGTCCAGAAAAGGGCGCACCTGAATTAGCATTAGCCATCTTGGAGATATCGAAAGAGGGTAACAGATTACGCAGACGAGAACAAAAAAAGCAACAGCAAGGGTGCCGGTGGAGAAGAAGATGAAGAATGCGGAGGAGGTTGGTGAAATCTTGAAAACGCGAAGCTGCTTCGAAGTTTAAAAAAGAGCCCAGACTGAAATTACTGAGAAGACCATTTCCAACCCACCACGATTTCAGGGTATAGAAGTGCCCACCTTTTTCGTTCTTCCAATACGACTGTCCTCTTATACAGAATACAAGTAATGCCTTTGTTTTGTAATTCCTTTGTTAATCCCAAAGTTCCAAACTAATAAATTGTTCTCTTCCCTTCACCCACAGCCACTGTCGATAGCTACCCCTCAACCAAGCTACCAATACAGCTTTTGGGGTCTATTTTTTTTTCAATTTGAGATTAAAGACTAGGTAAAAAATTAATCAATTTTGCAGAAATAATCAGAATTCATCCACTCTGGATGAAACTTTCAGTAAAAGTATTTTTGTAAATCTTCATTCTTGAATGGGTCTCTCTCTCTCTCTCTCTCTCTCTCTCTCAACTTGATTCTTAATGGCAATGACCTTTCTTCATTCTAATCTGTCAACTGTTCACCAACCCATTTCCAGCTAACAACTTTTCTTCCTTATAAGATTGGAAATGAGCTGTAGCTTTCAGTTTTCCAAGTATCAGTAGCTTTTATGATAAATCAAACATTATATTTGTCTTTTTGGGGATGGGAGAAGAACTAACTACTGAGACAGTAAGGCTGCTCTGGTTTTTCCGATTTCTAATTTTTTTTTTTTATGATAAATTTCAATAATATGATTTAAGATTCCACTTGGGAAGGGCAACAAAAAATCTAAGGTGGGGCCCGGTCCAAACCATCACAGTTGAATGACTTTGACATTTGCTTAAAATATCATTTTTAGAAATCTATCCAATCGTATGGAAAAAATACAACTTTTATTTTCCTGCCAGTTGTTTTCTTTACGCCAATCGTTTTCATGAAACAGACTGTGGGGCAATGGATTAACAGATGGAGAGAAATGAATTGATGGATCTGAATTCCATTGCTCTCGATGGAGTCTCACAAGATTAAACCATTGATCTAATGGCCATAAGATTTACATGGTTGGATTAGCCCGACATACGTGTCTATTTCTCTCTTCCCCAATGTGATGACCTCCTTGTCCAAGAATGGATTTTCCTATCAATGTAGTGTACAACAATTTATATCTCAAAAGGAAAAAGGTTTTCGTACATGTTCGGGCAGAAAATCACTAATAGACTGTGTAGTGTGGAACCAATGTGAACATTCGTAGAGACATCAACAAGGATGAGATTTCTCCATTGACCCTTGCATTAGCACAAGGGCCATGATGCCTTTCTAGTAACCCTCTCCCTTATTTATTATGGAAAAAGTTCTTGGTGGAGCAAGGTATGCTAGCACTAATATGTCTATCTCTCTTTCTCATATGAAATGACCTCATTGTCCTTCAATATATAATATTATTTTATTGCACCTCGTTGATATGTTCCTCTATGCTGCTTGTGCTTGTTGAAAAAATCTATTCCTTTATTTTAGTAGTCACTACCTTTGATCCGTTTGATCATACATGCCCACACGTAGGGTTATCAACCGGTCGGGTTGGTCTGGTTTTGATCGGGCTTAATTGGGCTTGAAGACTTTTAAAGGTTGCACCATGTCTGTCCATTTAACTAATCAGGCTTAGTTATTGTGGGCATGGTACGCTTTATATTTGGTCGGTCGATCGGCCTCGGGCTATAATCAGACTTTAGTTTAGGCCTTAACCAGGCTACGAACATGTTTAATGTTAGATGGACTTTAACCGGTTTTTAAACGGACCCTCTTTAAAATGTGCTTTTATATTCCAGCCCACTCATCCAAACCCAAAAAAATAATAATAAATCAATAAATAGTACCAAATATAACCATTATTTAAAATGTGAACTTGTCTTTACTTTTTAGTTTTCACTCTTTAATTTGTGGGGTAAAATAGGTATTCTACAATCATTAAAGGGTCGGGCCAAGCCGGTGCACAATAGTCCAGTCTCGGTCGGATGTTATTCAGTCGGTCTCGGTCGGATGTTATTCAATCGGTCTCAATCGGGTGCCCGATGGTCCAAGTAGCAGGACTGAGATCGACCGTTTGTAAACGGGTCAGGCTCAAACCCGACAAGTTTAATAAACAGTTCAAGCCAAGCTGGTCTATAAACAATCGATCTTAGTCGGTTTAGTCAGGTCGGGCCACGAATTGAGACCCCTACCCACATGGATGATATCATTTCTTACCCCGCCATGGCGCCATATATTGATGTTATTGGAAAATTCCCATCATTGGCTGCATGGGAAATCTATTGTTTCTTTTGTGGAAATGTATAGGAAATTGGAGAGAAAAATATAAATAAGAGATTTTTTTTATAAAGCTTTACTTGCCATGTGGCCGATTAAATTAGGGTTGAAATTGATATATAAGTAGTGGAGCTATTGTCCCTACTTTACACAATTTGAACCTCCTTGATATGCCATGTGACATTTATTATAGTAATACCTAATACGGAGCCCCTTCCTATATGCATGAAAGAAATCAAATAATTGGACAAAAAAAAATTATGTTAACTAAATATATGAAAGGAATTTTTTTTTTTTTGGTGGAGGAGAGATGAGGGGACTATTTAGATTCATGAGATTAAAAATTAGAAAAAAAAAAAAAAAAGATAACTAGGTTAAAAAATTGTTTTACATCTATAAGTAAGGATCTTGAAGAGATTTACTTAATCCCCAAGTCACTTATTATTCTTTTCAATAAAATTTTTTATCGAATTTGAATCATGATTTGATTCAGATTCAAATTGACTGACCTCGTTATCACTCTATTTGGTGCATGCTTGCCAAATGTTAAATATGATGGTCACATGGCATGACTATCCACAAATTTACGATGGTCATGTGGAAATTGGGGTTTATCAAGACTAATGCTACGCGAGCTTTCAGAATCCAATGGGATCTTCGTAAGGTTGATCATTATGAATGTTATGAAGAATTTGATTGGGAAGTTCAAAGGCAAAAAGAAGGAGATTCATTAGCTCATTATTCATGATCACCAATAATTAAAGAAAACCTACAATGCAAGAGAATCGGGGGGAGGAAAAGCCATATATATAATGCTGAATTTGAACCGAGGGGGAGGGAAAGCCAAATATATAATGTTGTATTTTTCACATATGACATTATACTTCACAAATTTGAGGGCTATAATTTCTGAATAATAAATATTTTTTTATTTTCGGATAAAAAATATTTTAACAAAAAGAAAAAAAAGAGGGCATGATTAACATTCAGGAACACTCAAATGAGATTAAAAATAAATAAATAAATAATAATTTATATGTTTCTCGTCTTCGACACTGTCATCAACAAGAAAATTATAAAAATACAAAAATATATAAATAAATAAATATAAAATCAGTGGAAGTGAAATGTGGCTTGGTCAAGCGTATCCCACATGACTTCATGCCCCAAAATATCTAGGTGATCATTCAGATAAATGATAAGGTACATTCTGTTGCCTACTTGGCTAAAAGGTGAGCAACGATATTTTCCTATCCAAGTTATTGTGAAATCTTCCAATCAATTGGTCAAGAAAATGACTTACTAAAACGACATAGTCATGAAGACATGAAGATCCAAGGAATCAATTTTTTGAAGATAAGTAGCTATTACTAAAGCTGTGGAGTCACTTTCAATCTCTAGTAACTGGACATTCTTGTGGTTTGCAATCTTCAATCTCCAATCTCATATGAAAGGCTCAAACTCGGCACAATAATTTGATTGAATAGTAAGATATTTTTGAGAAATGCCATAAAGTAGTGCCACTAGAATTTCAAAACATCCCAGTTGCCATAGCAAGACTTAGTAGTTGCCCAACAAGCATTCATTTTATATTCTACTTTTATGTTTATGAAATTCCTAACTAAATATAGGAGTTTTTTTTTTTTCTTCGTTATATCTATCTAAGATCATAAATGATCAAACCCCACTCCTATAGTACAAAATCGATATATACATCGGAACTACAAACCCCACCATTCTCCCTTGACAATCTCTTCACCATGGCTGAAAGGGCAACTAACTCATTTAATATATCAATGTGACTTGGGTGACATTAGTTACAAATTTTGGTCCAACTCATCACCCAAGCACTAACTTGATTGATTCTATGTTAATAACGATAACCTTACATGGATAAATATGAAAATATCTTATTAATCAAAGATTGAAACTAATTTAGATTTTTTTTAAAAAGAAGTAGGAACTAGGAACTAATAAATCTAAGTTGTAGGATACCCTGGCCACACATTTAACAAATCAATTGTCACCTTTTATCAGTTGTAGTCAGGGTGAAGGAAAACTTAATCCATAATCTATAGTAGTAAATATTTCGTGCGAAGATGTCACATTCTTCGGAAAATTTGACCAAATGTTTATCTTGTTGAGTTATCCAAAGGTACGCAGGACCATTAACCATATCTTCAACATTTCTAACTTCCACTAAGTCCTAAACCCTAAATCCAAAACCCAGTTGAGAATGAGTCATCTCTTGTAGGATAAGTAATTACCCAAGTTATCCTTGAAAAAAAAAAAATCCAATTTCCTTCTTCTATTCATATTGTCTCTTCCCCGTTTCCTACCACTCTCAAAATAGGTCTAGGGCTGATATTAGACACTGCCAACCCGGTCCAAAAGCCCTACTATTGCAACAATCTTGCTTTAGAAAAAGATCCAAAGCCCTTCTTTTTTTATTTTATATTTTTTCTTGGTAGCAACTGAAAAGTTTCAAAAAACCAGTATATAATCATGAATCATGATCAAAGCATGCAGATCCATCAAACCATGGCATAGAAGCTTAGAGAAAACATATAATATGTTAATAATTCAACAAATCCCATCTTATCCACAGCATATATTCAAGCTTATAGTTTTTGGTCTTTTGCTGAGTTTGCCTGAGAGTTCAGAGGACCCATCCATGGATGAAGTTACTCTCACCAGATACATTCCGAGGAATGGTTGTTCCTTCTGGTGTAACAAAGTGGTGGTACCTGCACTGACATCATTCAAGTTAGAAGAACTGCTCTAGTTTAATCCATCTGGAAACCCACAGAGAGAGAGAGAGAGAGAGAGAGAGAGAGTCTACCCTATTTGTAAGGTGGGTTCACAGTCCATGGGGTTGGACTGAGAAGGGTGTGTAGTAAAAGTGCTGTTTCCAATCACTGAAGTAGAATCCCAGGAGCATTGAATGGCTCTAAGAGAGCCATGTCCTTCAGCTTCAAGCTCAACCAACTAATCAAACATGAGAGAAATGGAAAGGATATCAGTAGTCACACACACCCAAACAACCAAAGTGTAAATGTTGCCACTTGTCATTATTAATTAGCACCAAAATAAAGAGAAATCACTGTCAAAACCTTATTTTTGAGCTGCTTGTTTATGTCTCCAAGATAACGCTCCTGCAAGCGTAAACCAGAAAATCTTTAAACTTGATTTGAAGGAAAGATGAAGAAAATATGAACCAGTATTATGGTCAACTAACCTCTGCAAACCAATCTAAAGGACTGAACAGTTCAGAAAGCATAGCTATATATACTCAATATTTGAAAATCCAAACACTATTAATAAACAGGCCTGTATTCTATGATGAAAATGGGGAAGAACATCTCTAGCAGCTACCAATCTACTTTTATTAAGAAAACTTCTGTGAAGCGTTCTAAAAACAACAGAACAAATAATGAATAGAAATAGCAAACAAAAAATCACAGAAATGCCCATAGATAGTGAGGTTGTGCTACACAAAGACCACACTCACCAGGAGGTCTTGAGTTACACTCAGAAAAAGGTCTCGAGTTCCACTCTCCTGGCTATTACCTTCTACACTGTACCAATCTTACAAAAAATAAAAATAAAAAAATTTATATGATTCGACAAGAGATAGCATGTCCACGATGAAATGAAAACTGTTTCACTAACAATGGAGAATAAGATAACAATCACAAGTCTCGAGCACAGTCTATCAACTTGATTGATATGACCAGGTGAGTGAATTAGGTAGCTCACCTTGGGGTAACCCTATCACTGTCCACACTAGAATGTTGAATCATATCACCAGACTGATACAAGTTGAGTTACCGATTCCTCCATAAAACTCTGCTGTTATACGTGTGTCATTGCATTTTGACCAAGTTTGGTCTGATTAGGCCAATTCCGTACTTAGTTAACTTGGGATCTAATCAATATCGGTGGTGGTTGATCTGCTTCTGATTTCTGACCCTTAAATCTATGTTGTAGATATCCTCAATTTCATTGGGGAAGAAATCATGGCAGAAGTTTCTACAGTTTATTGTTTAGATTTAATCTAAACTGAGCTTACAGAATTGATAGTCTCGACATGTAATTCTTAATGTGCTTCGACTAGAACACAACAAAATGGCATCAATTAGCAAAAGAAGAGGGGAAACAAGAAAAAGAAAAAGGAAATAAAACTATCCAATTCTCCTCTGGTCTGTTTTATTGTTGGGAAAAGGTTATCTGACCCCACTGCAGATGGTACACTAGCACCTCTCTCTAGAAAATAATTCTCTGTTTTTCTCATCCCTGCTTTTTCTTGTTTTGCTACCTGCAGAACGTGACACGTGGACAACTTTAAGACCAACGCACCGGATTTAATAATCCTCACCCAATCTTGACCGTTGGTCTCCTTGTTGTCCACGTGTCGCGTTTTGCAGGTAGCAAAACAAGAAAAAACATGGATGAGAAAAACAGAGGATTTTGATCCCCTCTCTCTCTTGATATGACTTCTCTTTCGTCCTCACTCCTCATTAATTAGTGTACTCTCTACATCACTTGCTCAGAGAGCCTTTTCCTTTTAGTGTTAGTATTTAAGAAAATTTACTCAAAATCTTTTACTTTGTTTATTGGTCCAAAATTGCATCAAAGTTGTATAGATGCTCCTTTTTTTTTTTTTTTGGAATATTATAAAATTCTAAGAAACAAAAGCAGAACTTCACTTGAAGTCCTTCATGTACAGGAAACAGTGATTTGCATGCAGGTGGAAACCTAGATATTTGTTGGCCATTGGAATTCCATGGAGGCAGCTTCTCCACATTTGAATGGCTGGCCTGCTCTTATACCTATAATTGGGGCAGGTATAGATTCAATACCTACTCCTATACCTATAATTAGGGCAGGTATGAATTCCATGATAAGCAAAAGGGTGGGCATGGAAGTGGCTGAATGAGTTCAACTAGATTAAAAAAAAAAAAAAAAAAAAAAAACTAGCCATGATCATATCAAGTACTTAAATCTGTTGAAAGGAGATCTGTCATGATAAAATCAACTTTCATAGACAATAATTTTGTGTATATATGAAAGCCCTCCCCTTCTGACAATCAATTAAGGTAGAGGAAAACTTGTGAAGGATTTTCTACATCTAATAGGTGCATACCTTTCGGCGGAGTTCTTCCATTTGTTCAAGCATCATTTGTGTCTGCATTTAGAAAACAATAAACGGATGATGGACCTCAACTTCATATTTTGTTCACAAGATACTGATATGAGAACAAAATATTTTAAATGAAAGTTCTGCATAAATTGTGATAGAATAGCTAACTTTGTTTTGTTGAAAGAGAAACAAGTGTAAAAAGTTGTATATGATGAAAAATAGCAGAAATAAAGATGGTTCTACAGGATCCCTATCTGCAAAAATTTAACTTCTGCCTCTAACAAATGAATAATCAGTGAGCTGTTTTTCGCAACAATACAAGCACAGAGATACAAGCAAAGCTGTTTCAGTAGGATGAAATAAATTTCAAGATGATGTTTCTTTTTTGGGTGAATGAAAATTATATTTCAAGATGATGTTGAATTGCAGTGACAGTTTTTAACTAGCTAAAAGTTTTGTTAGAATAGAACCCCACCATCTGTAGCCTATAAAACAACTAGGATACCCCTTATCTTCATGTCCTTTTGAACTTTTCTATTACATATTAGTTCTTCTCTGTAATGCCATTATTTATTTCTCACTGGGAGGGCATATTTAAATGGAAACTCCACTCCCACATAATATAATGTAAACATGCTATGTTTTGCCACGATTAGGTGATGATGTCAGTATGATGTGGTGAGCATTTATTGTTTGTGACTCTACATTTCTTTCCCTCTCCAGTAGTTTTTTCCAATGGTTATATTGAAATGGCTCTTTTTTTCATTTTGTGTAAACTTTTCACTTGACAAAACTCTCTTTCTCTCTCTCTCTCAACTGGTACCTCACTTGTTTAGATTTATGTTTTCCTTATCTAGATTTTTGGAATGGGAATTTAAAAATATACATGTTTAAGAGTAATCTTAATTTATTATTTAATTGAATTGGTATCATGCATGATTAGTGGAATCAGAGCATAAGCTAGTATAAATGTTGTTAATCAAGTTTGTTGTCACTTAATTTATATCTAAAAGAACCATATTCGAGATGCATTTAGTGTGTGTGTGTGTTTTGGCTTCTAAGAAAAATGTATTTAATGCAATCTCTTATGGTAAATGAGTCCACTCTTGGGTAAGTGAGTCACCACTTGAGTTTGAGGTCCACACTTGTGGTGGGTGAGTCTCACACTTGGATGAGTGAGTCCCCAAGTGACCCTAGTGCTATGGGGTCTTCTCTAACCCTTGTTATATCTTACTCAGTTCTTTATTTTGCAACAAAACTCTTTTGTATTTTCTAATTTATTTTTGTGCTACATTAACTTGGTATTAAAATAAGTTCTAATTCTTGAGCGCCACACTGAGAGGTAAAGGATAAGTTGAAGAAGCTTGACCAAGAGAATTGGACGATTATGTCCACTTCAAACTTAAGAATGAGTTCTTTTAAGCAATGGAAAGTGATGATGTCACCACGATGTGATGAGCATCTATTGCGGAGCATTTTTCTTCTCTTCTGGAGCTCTGAGAAAGTCACAAAAGTTGTTCCAAAGCTATTACTAATTTGGCCCTGTGCTGACTCCATTTTCTCTCATTGATCTTTCTTTTCCTAAATATTTTTGTATCTTTTAACTTGTAAGAAATAAAAGAGTTTGTTTCCAATGTAACCTCTTCTAGTGTGTGAGTTCCACACTTTGGTGAATGACTCCCCAAGCAATCCCAAAATTAAGTGATCATTTCTAACCCTAGTATCTTGTACTTGATTCGTTATTTTTGTAATATAACTCTTCCATATTTTCAAGTTTATTTTTGAGCTGCATCTTTACGCCTTCGCCCATCAGCAAAACTAACAGTAGTTCTACGAGGTAGTGCAAACATTTTAGCACAACATTTTTATTACCTTTATCTTTTCAAGTTATTCATTTGTATGAGTTGTTACCACTCCATGTGAGATATTCTTGTTCATGGAATATATTTTCTAACATTTTATATAAAAATTGGATATTTATTTGTATACAAAAAACTGCAGTACTTGTATTTTGGAAGATATTCACTTGATTAATATGCAGTTTATTTTGGACTTCTCCCCTAATTAACACCTATCCTTAAGTTAAAAGGACACTACTATTCTAGATCCCTTCAGAATTTCTTTTTTAAGTAATTATTGCTATACTGAATGGCCAGAATGAAGTGAACATAGCACTAGATTCTAATCAATGATATTGGTATTCTTTCAATATAAATTATTTAAGATGAGAGTAATGGCTTAGAATTTTTTCTAAGAAGTCAATTTTGTTGGAAGGACAATGATGATTAAGAAAGAAAAAAAAAAAAAAAAGAGCAGGAAAAAAATATATGCATCTATCATATCTTGAGATATACCATTTAATTTGACATGTGGCCAATTTAAAAAACACTTATCCATCCAACAGTCAAAATAACCAGTAGATACTGCCTAACGGGCGAATTAACCATCGGTGTTAGGAACCATTGGCACATTGGTGATATGAACTTCTTCATATGTAAAGTAAAACTTGAGATGAGAGAGGAGAACTTAACATACTAAATCTCTGCAACTTACAAAACCTTAATTCTATCTTGTGAATGTTAAAATACAAACCACAATCAGTTTTTCATCCATCAATCTAAAATGTCAAATGAAAAAACAGCTACCTTTCGTTGCCTTGCTTGCGTCAGAGCTCCTTCAAGCTGTTTCTCAAGATTTTGCAGCTCTTTCACACTAAGTGGACCAAGATCCTCCCCAAGCAAATGCCTTAACAGGGATTTCCAATAAGAAAATTAGTATGGATAGAGAAGAATGGTGGTGGTAGTTTAACTAGTTCAATTGCCTGTCATAGCACTAAAGTACAGTGCTATAGCTGTTAGAGTGGTTGATAAAGGTATAATTGCTACACTAAGTTATAATATTGAGCAATATTGTAGTCAGCCAAAACCTCTGTGAGCGTTGAAGAGATTCATATTTTGCCTTCAACTTGGAGACTTCCTGGTACCAGCTCTGCAATCACCAATGGAAAAGAAAAAGAGGGGAAATAGACAAAGAAAATAGTAAATTCATTAGCTAGATCCAAGAATTATTGATATTCTCCTCATGTAGCTCCTGTATTCAGATATCTGATCTTCAGGCTCTATTAGACATTTGTAGAACTAAGACAAGTTTTTAAAAACATAAGGAAATTACCCAAATCATTTACAATAATGGAGTGCATGTATTTGTATTACATCATAACAAGTATGACAGTCCTACAACCCAAAGGGGGTAGTCGAGTTGGCAAGGGATCTTAGCCTCAGGAAGTATGTGGTTCTGTGTTCAACTCCTCTTACTTTCTTGTGGCCACTTACACTGGGGTGTTTAGTATTCTTTACTGATTTCAGTGGAAGTTGAACAATTCTCATTCAACTCCGGTATGACCCAATCCATACGGTTATGGATCAATATGGGCCCACGGGATTAGCCAGGTCAAAGACTTAAATACCCGTTGTTAGCAAAAAATAATAATAATAATATGATAGAGAACAGATCAGGTTCTCGTACAATCTAATCCACTCATTAAAAGCTAGATGTTATGTCAACTTGAAAGTTATCTTTGTGAGGGGGAAATTGACAGGAAGAGTTTGAAAAACAAAAACCTGAGTTTCACGATCAGCAGCACTGGTGTCTTGAGGAGTGTAACAGCATCTTTGGTAGCGCTCAAGTGTTTTGTTCATACTGAAAGTTAAAACAAATGTAATATTAGATATCTTAAATTAATAGATAATGTAAAATTTCATACTTTTGAATTCATTTATGGGGAACTTGTGCAAAACATGCCCATATATTGAAGTTTAGGAAACAATTTACTGCATTTGATGGCATTGACATTTGGAAGGAAAAAACCATTGGTAGCAAATGAACTGAGGGAAAGATTCATCTTTCATATAATTTTGGTTCAAAATTGGAGTTAAGATGAGAATGGGAACTGTATTGGCCATAAGGATTTAGTATTTTGATGGCTATTCAACAATATTGAAGAAAATATTTGCAAAAACTATTTTGGAAGTTTGAAAAAAAAAAAAAAAAAAAAAAGAAAGAGAGAAGAAGAAAAAGATAGAATAAAAATGTTATTTTTTTTTTTTTGGGATAGACAAATCATATTCTGTCCTATTAAATGAATTTACGAATAAAAATGAAGTGTCAAAATACCTCTTTTGGCTGTCCTTGTTTCTGTCAGCAGTATTTTTTAACCCAAAACCTCTCCATTTTGCTTCTTGTCAAGCAAAGTAGTGGGAAATCTTAAGTCCCACATTGCATATGGAAGAGTAAAGTGAAGTTCATATTGTAAAAATGGGCGCTACAAGGATAAGGTTCTTGAAAAGAAAGACTCATTATGCTCTCTTGCCTTTGGGGTTTGGGGTTTAATTTAACAACACATACACACGTTGGAACAGGCCTTGCTGGGTCTATCTAAACTTTGACATCCTTACATTATAGTGGTAACCAAACAATAGTTGAATGGTACTATGATGCAAACTACATTTTGGGTATAAATGAATTATTGGCTATTAGTGGATACATATTCACATTAGGTGGTAGAGTAATTTCATAGAGAAACAAATGGTTGAGATATCTAATGGCAAATATTCTCTTATTGCCAAAGCTTGTGCCATCTTTATCACTTCATTGTGATAGTCAAAGCTGAATTTGCTAAGGCAAAGAGTGATGTCTACAATGGAAAAATGAGGCATATACACCTAAAGCATGGTTTTGAATGAGAGGCCTTGGAATGGATCCACATCGGTTGCAACTAAGATGTGAAGCCATGCTTCTCTAATCTGAGGCCATTTATATGCCAACTCCAACAATGACTGTGTGCACCGTTATCCTAGGTGATTTTTCATGGTGGTGCTTCAGGATTCCAATGTACTGCATCCAAGACCAAATGAGCTTGTCGGTGGACTATATTATCAACCTTCCTATTGCTCACGAAAAGCCATAATCCAGTGAGCTAGCATATTCTTATTTGTTCAATCACTCAATTTTGTATAGTTGGTATTTTGTAACTTCTGAGAGATATGTTGTATTAAATGAATTTACAATGAAAAAAAAAGTTTCAAAATACCTCTCTTGATTTTCCTTATTTTGGTATCTTACAAGTTTTGAACTCAAGACATCCTTGATGTTGCTTCTTTAAAGCAAAGTAGTTGGAAATATTTGGTCCCACATTGCTTATGGAATAGAGTATAGTGCGATTCATATTATATAATGAAACTACAAGGGTAGGGTTTCTTGGAAGAGATACTCACTATGCTTTCTTGTCTCCTAGGGGTTAGGATTTACTTTCACACATACATGCATGCGCCAAGCCGAGCCTTGTATATGTGTGGTTTCTTTTTGTTGGCAACTAGACTAGACCTGTATCTTAATTTCTATTTACCGACATTGGATGTCCTTCTCTTGGAGCCGATTTTTGTTCGTTAAATGTCACTCTGAGCATGTTATATGTTGTTTGTCAAGACCCATTTCGATATACGTTAAAATCTTTCTGACATGCAATTGGGCTTTACTAATGCTGGATGAGTGTCATCCAACACATCAGCGAAGTTAGTGATGTTTCATTTTTGTGTCGTCCAGAATGCGGTGAATGTTGACATTGACTAGTTGTTCATGTCTTCTAGCTCCAGGAGTTGCATCTTTTTGGATCCTCTTAGACAGGTGTTTCCAATGTATATCTCCCTTCTATTAATAGAAGATGCCTTAGACTCTCTCTCTCTCTCTCTCTCTCTCTCTCTCTCTCTCTCTCTCTCTCTCTCTCTCTCTCTCTCTCTCTCTCTCTTTTTGCTATTTTATGAGTTCTTTAATTTCTATTCTTCTTAAATTGAGCACAACCGTAGGTGTGTCCTAATATGGCCCCGTGAGTGAGTGCAATAGCTACTAGAAAATATAAACGGCTATTTTAACTTGGATTTCAATTTATAAGAACTTATTTTGCACCATATGGGGCAACTACAATCTTAATGAGAGTGAATGGTGGCACGAATCAACCTCTCCAAATGTTCTTGATTTGATCTGTGTAATAAAACTATTCTACAGTATGTAGTTGCATCAATTCAAGAGATTATGCAATTGAGATAAGTTCTATATTCTCATTTATTTGGTGTTACTTCCAATATATTCTTTTAGTTGTAACCATGTATGGTTTTCAAAGAATAAATAGCAACATACTATATAATTGCTCAAAGTAAAGTATAATAAAAATAGTTCTTGTTTCTCATAATACAATAACTGAAATTTTCAATTCATTTCATTATCTTAAAACCATAAACTCAATTTCATCATAACCTATCAAATAAATTAATCATTCATAATAAAATTATGCCTACAAAGCATCCACATACTCATTGTGGGACTGATTCAAAATGCAAATCTAAATTGTCAACAAGTCAATGACTAGTGAACCTGACTAATCAACCAACCAGAACTGACTAGCTTTGCATAGACTAGTATTATCTATGAAGACATTACTCAATCCAATAGGTTTAATGTTTTCCATAAACTTTTTAACTTGTAACCTAGCATTATTATTTCCTGTTGAATACATGTGATTGCCTTTATTAAATGGCCTTTTATCTGTTATTTCTCTTCTAGTTTAATTTGCAGGAATATGGATGGGGATATACAGGATCTTAGGGGATCAAACAACATGACTTAATTATTTATTTTGGGTAAAAGTATGTGCAAGACAAGAGATCATCAACACCCAATCATCTAGACGAGAAAACAAATTGTAAACATGCCAATAAAGATGTTTATTGGACAAAAGTTCTGTCTCAAGCAATTCAGTCAACATTGTTGCCTGGACACAGTAATATGAACTTTCCATAACATTTTATGAATCTCTATTAGCACAAATCTAATTAGACTGAGACATTAAGCTCTAATTTTGTACGTCTAAGCTCCATGGAAGAAATGTTTCAACATGTAGAGCCTCTCTTGAAGTCAAGATTTCAACATGTGGAACAGCTCTTGAAGTCAAGATTCAGCATTCGGCTATCCTTTCTTTTTGGTAGTCAGTAGAAGTTATTCAGATATCTATCAAGTGACCTACAAAATTACTTGCTGATATAAAATGACATCCACCACATAAAATGCTTGGAACCATTCGATGCAAGACTCACCTCAGGTTTGAAGAGAGAATAACAAAGCTAACACAAAAGCAGCTGTGCTTCTCTCTATCTTGGGGTTTCCTAACCAAAATGTAGTCTCCTAATGAGTTTCTAACCACCCTCCACCCAGTGCCTAAAATAAAAAATAAAAAATAAAAAACTTTGCATCATAGAAAGAGTTACAAAAGTCTGACCTATTATGGCCCTTGTAAAACAAAGACGAATTTTCACATTATAAATTGGATTAAATTTTACTTCACCTAGGGTATTCTCTCTTCACCAATGGCCATGAGATCTATGATTGGACTCTGAGTTTATCATTACTTCCCACTCTCCATTGTTCATGATCCAATATATCATTTTCTAGTCTAATCAAAGGGTCAGATGGGGTGGATGAAGAGATTCACTCTTCGCCATTGGTTGAGAAAAATTAAGTCTATATAATTACCAAACTATCTTTATAGTTAATAAGAAATTAGACATCCTCCCCTTCTTGGGATGCTAGATGTTCATCGAACAAATGTTGTTACACTCATACATTGTACATTTGATCATAACCTTATTGTTATGTGTTAAATGCATCTTCATGGTCATTATTTTTGGTAGTCAAAATTCAAAGCTAATTAAAGTAATGGATAAAAAGAAATTTCTATGATATCAAAATAAGCAGTCCATGATCTTGTTTTTGCTTTGTTGGTTGACTCCCAGTGAAAATACACCTGATTGAGGATAATCCACATTTTTTTATAGATCAAGTTATTTTGTCTATTCAATCAATAGTTTTTCTAGCCATCTATCTCATATAGAAAATATTTTTGTACTTATCGATTCTATAAGGAATATAGAATTAGAATTTATTTACTCTCCCGATCTGTTGGTTTTAGCAGCCTATCTAGAGGCATCAAAGTTGCATGTTAATTGAGCTAAGGATAAGGAAAAAATGAGACAAATGAAATAATGTTTACCTTCTACCTGTCAATAAACTACACTTCTTGTCAATATTCCAATCTTCTTTATTGATAATATATAAAAAAATCTTTAAGATATTCAAATGGAATAGAAAATCATAAATTTGAAACAAATTATGCTATGCATCACACTAATCTACCAAAAATGCAAGATATAAGTAAAGAACAAAATCAAACCATAACATCCCCTAAAAAATTAAAAAAAAATAGAGAAGAGGAGCTTAGGAAGTAAAATAAAAATAACACAATAAGCAACTAGTTACGCTTGCGACCTTAAATTCATGAAACTACATAAAATCTACTAAACAATGCAAAAAATCCTACGCAATAAAATTTCTTGAATTTTTATTATGTGAAAATGTATCACAAAGAGAAAACTTCATGGGGAAAAAATGGTCAGGAAAATATAAGATTTCCCGGAATTGATAGGAAAAAAAATATCACAGTTCTCTTTATTTTCTATTAGTTAGAAATTGCACACTTAATATGTAGAAATCAATACATAAGAAACAAGTAAAAATATATATTTTTTTTTTGGGGGGGAGGGGGTGGGATTATAGCATACTACTAGAATCTTAATACATAGCTAATAGCAGTAGATGTGTGTCTATTGGATAAAGAAAACCTAACAAAGCCTAGGGCATTAGAAGAAAACAAATATAGAGTAAAATCAGTTTTATACAACAATGATGCTTGTAACAATCATGATTATCATGACTTGGAATTCTTATAACAATAATAATCGAATATTTATATTTCCAATGGGTACTGTGTACCGATTAAAAGTGACAAAAAAATGCCATGATTATAGCCAGATATGGAAAGATGAAAGAAGGCTTTCATGCAGTACAGGTTTAGCTTCTTTGTAGGTACTGAGCTGGTCTTTCCTCTTTTACCTTCTTCTTGGGATGCTATATTCAGGCTTCCGCCTTCCAAGAAAACAAATATATATAATAAAAAAAAAAAAGTTTGAAAATTCAATGGATAAACTATTTTCTTATTGATTAAAGGCTATTTTTTTTCTTTTTTAAATTACCACAAAAGGCTACTTCCAAAGATCATTTCAGTGAGAACACATAGTTTTCTTACAAAAAAAAAAAAAAAAAAAGAGAACAAATATTTCTTTTGTTAACAGAACTTAAGTTAAACTTAACTTCAGTTTTTGATGGTCATCAAAGGGCTATTCAAAACCTAGGTTAATCTCAACAGACAAGAACAAGATCAATGGGAGATCAAAGGATCTAAGGTTGAAAATGTGGTTAGTTGTATTGTCTGCAACCATGCTGTTTAGAGAGAGAGAGAGAAAGAGAGAGAAACCCTAGATCGTGCATCGAGGTCCGAGGGTTGTGAGTTCCTAGACTTCCTAGGAACATCCTCTCGTTTCTCTTTCTAACTGTTTGAAGTGGTAAAGCTGAAAACCAGAAGAGAAGAGAGAGAAGTTAAAAAATTAAAAATTAAAAAAATGAAACGTGTCGAAGAGCCATTCGAAGACCTAGCCTTCCTCGAAGGAAGGAAGGAAGGAAGAAGAAGATTATTAGGAAGAAATATGGGTGAGTATCAGGAGTCTGCTAAAAACCATCATTTCTCTCTTTACAAACAGAAATTAAGTAAGAATCAAACTGTTTAAAGTGCACGCTGCACAAGCACAACCAGAAAGAAAGACTGTAACACCACCATGCACCAGAAGTAGAAACAACATTTAACCTCAACTCATCCAAAAAAGATACCCATAACCAAAAACCCAAAAAAAGAAACTAAAAACCACAATAATGAAATCTCATTTCCAAGTAAAGATTCATATTAAAATCATAGATCAGTAGTGAGAAGAAGAGAAACCCATCAAGAAATGAAGATAGAGAGAGAAAATGTTAGTGTCTGTATTTTTGTGATTGCAGAGGATGATAGATGATATATACCCGGCGCTTCCAAACTCATAGAGCTTGCCGCGACTGGAGAAGACGATGAGAGCAACCTCAGCATCACAAAGCACAGAAAGCTCGTAAGCTTTCTTAAGCAAACCGTTTCTCCGTTTGGAGAAGGTTACCTGACGATTAATCTTGTTCTCGATCCTCTTCAGCTCCACACGTCCCCTCCCCATCTCTCTCTCTCTCTCTAGCCACAGAGTGATAGAGAATGAGAGAGAAAGTGTTTTCAAAAGTGTCTCACCCTCACCCTCTCTCTCTCTCCTTTTTTTGTTTCCTGTTTTATCTGGGTTGTTTTTCTCTCTCGTCCTCTCTTTGCAACAGAAGAAAGGAACTAAGATGGAAAGAAAAGGGTAAATCTAAGAATAAGCAGAGTCATTGGTGCACACATAATATGTAAAGATGAGATAGATTTTACACAGAAGAAGAAGGAGAGAATGAGAGGACAGAGAGAGAGAAGAGCCAATGGGGTTCTGATAATTCCTTCTACCAAAACTGGGAGATTTCTCTAATTAAGGGATGTAGTGGAGAAGCTACCACTCTCGACTTAACCTAATTTACACACCACCTCTCCTCTCAGGATCCTCTCTTATAACAAAATGGAAATCCTCCTTATTTCCTCTTTTTCCCTTCTTTCCCTTCTTTATCATTTTTCACTCTTGTATGGACTTCCAGTACTAATGCACTCTACTCTCTCTCTCTCTAGAAACTCTCTCTAGAAACTCTTTTTTCTAGAGAGAGAGAGAGAGATCTGGTCCTGTGGACCTGTGGTGGTAGTGCCAAGGGGGAGAGACTGAGAAACAGTATTGTCTGGTGGATTTAATGTGTGGCGCTGTCAGTCTAAGTTAAATCCAGAAAAACAAATTTTGATAATAGTGCCAGGCTACGTGTCGCGTTGTACTCTCCTTATCTCTTGGTTGCACGGGAACCTTAACGCCGTCAGATGACGTAAACTGAGTTTAGATCTATTAAAATTTTGACACGTAACTTCATGTTTGAATAATAGTTGCAATTTGCAGTCCCCCATCGCGTATGTTAGCAAAAATGTGGTTTAGAAAGGGATTGAATTGGGAGAGAAAATCAATATAAGATATTGAAGGCAGGGATTTTTCATGGCCGATCAAAAGATTGCACTCAGAGTTCCCTTTCTAGGTATGGCCTCCTCAGTTGTAAAGCTAAAGCAGTTCATCATAAAGGAACCAAGAAAGCACAAGAAGCTCTACAAAAAGAGCTTATTGGTTTTCTTAACCTGAAATCAGTAGTGCCCAAAATGATCTGTTAAGTTTGGGCTAATCTTTCAATAAAAACAATCTCAGATCACTCTCAAAAAGACTCCTCATTGAGTTGGGAATAGGATTCTAGGTATGCCGATCTTGGATTTCCCTTGTCAGGCTTTTTTTGTAGAGATAGTTTGGTGTTATTTGAGTTCCTGCTGTAAGGCTAAGCCTAGTAAGGTTCTTTATTCCTCATCATATTCCTTAAAGTTTCATTATCTTAACCTTTTATTTAATAAATAAATAAACATCAAAAGAGGAAGGTGGTCATAGATCAGCTGGGGAGTTTAACGCAAAAAAAACTACAGGATGGTCATAAATCAGGGCTTCTGTTTTCTCCATTCGACGGAAGATTGTGCCAAAGATCTTGTAATCTAAGCATTGTTTCTTTGTGTATCCCTATCGGATCAAGAGTAAAATCATAATTTTTTTTTTAATAAAAATTAGGAATAATCGCCAAGTCAATAAAGAAAAATCCAAATTAACATCGTATCAGCATTGACTGAGATGTTGACGATTTGATTCCCAAGATTTAATCCCTGATTGGAAAATAGGTTGTCTTAAACCCATCTTGTATCTTATTGGCAATCCTCAAAATGTGTTGATGAGATATTGGGAGTAATAGAGGTATAGTCTATCACATCAATTAAGCTCGGTCCTTGATATATTCATATACTTGAGGAGTTAGCTCTATCCATTTAACATCTTAAGGTTTTGGGTTGGACCCTCCAACATAGTATCAGAGTTTAGATCCATTTATTGTCTTACATAAGTTATCTCTCCATTTGTAAAATCAGGTATGCCAAAACTACATGTGGAGGAAAGTGTTGAGATATTGTGAATTGTAGAAATATAATCTCACATCGGTTAAGTTCAATCTTTGGTGCCTTCATATATTTAAGGAGCTCTTCCCACCTCATATATTAAGGTATTAGCTTGGACCCTTTAACAAAATGATTAGGTGAAGATTCACCTTTGATGCTAATAGATTCCATTGAGGTGTAACTGTTCACATTTTTAGCCTGAATGAAGTGTACTCAAACATATATAATTAAGGAGATGCATGCACCTCTCTCTATCTATCTATCTAAAAATCAACTTGATGAAGAGGTTGTAGACAAAAAACTCATGATCTTAATCTTACAATTGACTTTAACGCATGTAGGCCTATGCTTCCTCAAGCCTGGAGTCTTACTTTGGCCACATTAAATTCATTTTGCATTTTATATGACCTTGTTTTTAATGTGAATAATTTTTTTTGCCAAACTTTCTATTTAAGTACCCTAAAAAAAATATCAATCAGTTTAGTGTTTGTTCTTGAGAGGTCTTTTTTTCTTTATAGGAGCAAACTCTCTAAATTTATAAACCAATTTTCCTCCGGGATCTCATAACTCATAGGAGTTTTCCAATAGTGCATGTGTGTTGCGTAAAATCGCTTAAATTGTGATAAAATTGAAGATATGCATGACCAAATCTTACTGTTCCAAAAATATTCTCTTTTCTTCCTTTTTTTTTTTTCTTTTTTTTTTTTTTTTTCTTTTTAATGCAGAAAGAGAAATTCATTCTCGCGTTTTATCCAACTACATCTACGTATGCCCCATAGAATTTGGGGGTTGAGGGTTGGGGGGGGGGGGGGATAAACTGCCTAGGGTTGTTGCCTTTTTTTCCTTTTGGGTGAATGACCTTAGCTTAGGGTTGTGCTTTACCTTTTGCATATATCCAATACCCCAAACAAAGCTCTATATTTTGCTTCATTTTCAGTTGGAATTTCAAAAAATTTGGGTTTTAATCATTATGCTGAATGTGTACCTCCTTCAAAACATTCCAATTTAAAATGCAGGGTTCTCAGTGGTTTTAA
>NW_024868267.1:68499-145788 GCF_013358625.1 Macadamia integrifolia
CAAAAAAAAAAAAAAAGCATTTTGATGTTTTGGCAATTTCTCAAGAAGTGTCGGTATTTGTTTTGGTTTGGTTTGGTATACCAAATGGTCAGAACCGATACCAAACCGAATCAAAAAAGATTATGTTTTCCCATACCAAAACTGGACCGAAATTCCTTTGGTTAGATTTGGTACAATTTAAATGGTCAATTTTAGTATTGGTTTTTGGTATCGATATAAAATTGATACCGTTAACTAAGGCCTTATACTCATATGTCAATTTTCAATCCAAATAGAATTTGCACACCTGAACCTTGGCATTGATGGTACTAATAACATACTAATCTTACTTGCCCATTGGGCTCGAATGTTAAAATTGAAGACAAGCCAGGCCCAATCGAAACCTAAACTTGAGAGTAGTACAGGTCTAAAATAGAAACCCAATCTCCTCGTACAATAGACAGGCCCACAAACCCATTGGATCAGTCTCGGCCATTCACCGCCCAATAATTGTATCAACTGAAGCTCTTAGCAATATGAGGGCCCAGGGGCTGGCCACTTGCCATATACCACGTACTCACTGGAGAAAAGATCTTTAGAAATCTTTTTCTGACACCAAATATATGGGTTTGTCCTCGTGTGGCTCAGACCGGTGAAGCATGGGAAAGACTAGATCGGCCTAAAGAAAATGTATTGCATGCGTTCTATTGGTCACGGTTTCGGGTTAGAAAATAATATTTCTGTAAAGAGAGGATAATAATAAATATATTATGAATCTTCTCAAATCTTACAGTAGTATGAGTCTCGTGCATTAAATATATTCTAAGGTTAAAATTATGTAAATGGGAAACAATTGGATTTGATTAAATGATAGAAAAATATATTTCTAAAGATTTAGTTTTCCTCCATCTACGGTGAAGAGAGAAACCTAAAATTAGACTCTTGTAAAACAACCTCTAAGAACATTTGGATTTGATTAAATGATAAGAAAAAATATATTTGTATAGATTTATATTTCTTCCACCATAATGAAAAGAGAATCTTTCAGACGTAGTAGGGTGCGTCAATCATCTTAAATTAAGTGATTCTCATGTTGAATGAAGAAAAACTTTTTCCATAAATAAAAATTAGCAATATATAATAAAAAAAATTCCACATTGAGCAAGAATGGACCATTATTTGCATACTTATTTCAAATCTCCAAGACATCGTTGTGAAAGGAAATATCACTTTTCTTACGTAAAGCAAAGCCCATAGGTTAATTTGGCAAATTATATGATGAATTCCTCCCAACCCCCTACCCTTGGCTTTTCCCACGGTGCTAGGGTTTGGGTTCTAGGGATGAATATCGAATCGGGCCTATCAACCAATTCGTAGTACTATCAACTGATATCAATATTGATACTGATCGATGATATGACATGGGCAAAGTGTACATTAGTCAAATTACAAAATGATATCGATATTTTTGAGGGAAAAAATTATTGGATATAACTGATACAGATAGATACATATTAATATCTTCAGAATTGACGAGAGAGAAAGAGAGACCTTGAGGATGGATCTAGAAAAGTGACCAATGGCTCCACCCACAACTTCCCTTCTCACAGCCTAGGGTGGTTAAGATCAGCTTAATTTTATCCATAATGAATTCACCGAACCACAATGAATCTAATTCATCTGCCCCTCTATCTTTTGATACCTATTCCAATACCATGCACTAAAGCTATGGATGGACTGGCCCAGACTTTATAATCAAATTCCATGCACCCATACCACGTGGCTTGTAGCTAAAGAAAGAGGAACAGAATGAATTTTCAATTCAGTTTGTCTGGTGAAAATTGGAGTAGCCTGATATAGCTTCATTTTTTGGGGACTCCCTTCATAATTGGGGCACATCGTATGTTAAAGACTTAAAGCTTAACTATAACCATTTTAGGATTTCTACTCATAATAACAAATTAGGAACCACCTATTTATCTTGAGGTGTAATGAGAGGGTTTTGGTTTCTCACTTGAAAACTTGGTAAAGCGGCGAATCGGAGGATTTCGGTTACCCACCTGACCTATTTGTCTCTTGTTGATGCTTTTACATGTATTCCTATTGATTCTTATATTGGTATACAAAATCCTCTCCCTTAATATTATTATTATTGTTTTTTTTTTATTATCGAATTTCTTACCATTCAAACATACCAGGCTCATATTTACTCATTTGCATTTTCATAGGTATGGTCACTACTGATGGCATCTTTATTAACGTAATTTTTCCCACCAAATCCTCTACAGTGCATCAACCCCACCAGCGCATATCATAATGCTACCAGCTTGAAGGTACACACCTAAAGTGCTTCCCAACTGTCCAATGTACTTTAAAAAGACTAATGCACTTGAGAGGACCTCTCTAAAGGTCCCCTACCCGTCACAATCCTCACTTCCCAGTCCAATTGTTCTTTGTTTCCTAATCATTCTGATATGTGCCATCTATTGTTTATTAGGATTCTAACTTAATTTGTTTAGTTGTTAACAAATAGGACTTGATTAAATAAGCTATCTCAAAATGTGATAATACAATATTAGAAATATTTTTTATTGAATTTAATTAATGGTGAATTGTTAATGAGCGCACACGCATGGGGGGCTGAAATGAACCATCCACCCCAATGAATGAGAAAATGACTCTTCTGCGGATGTTTTCTCGTATGCTTTCTTTGGTTCTCACACATGTTTAGGAACCATACTCCCAACAAGAAACACTTCGGCACTGTTTGACAACGTTTCGTTTCTGTCGTTTCTGCATTTTCTTGTTTCCAGAAACAGAGAATCAGCCTAAAAAGCCTTTGATAAAGCTGTTCTGTTTCACCCGTTTCTAGAAACATAAATCAAAATTTATGCCTATTTATAATTCTAGAAACGACTTTAACGAAATAAGTTGGACTTGTTTCGTCGTTTTTAGAAACGAATTTGAGAAAAAAAAAGACTAGTATGCCAATAAATCTCTCAACTATTTAAACCTAAAAAGAGACAACCGAACCCTCTCTCCCTTTTGGACATCCGATGATACTATTAGGTATTTTAGTAGCATTATATCTGTAAAAAAACGTTTCGAGAAATAGGTTTATCAAACATCAAAAAACCCGTTTTTATTTCCGAAAACATGAAAAGTCGTTTCTCTTGTTTCTAAACACAAAAATAACAGAAATGTTATCAAATGGTGCCTTCCATTACCAAAAAACAAGAAACACTTTTCCTTACTTTTTTTTATTTTTATATGCATTATCTCCCCTTAATTACTGGAGAAGAACGCTACCTATTCATGCTTTCTATGCCTAGACACAAATGATCGTGAAAATACTCAAAATACTAAGGTAACTAGGTATTTTCACACCCAACCGTGTGGACATGTTGAATGCTACCACTCTTTTTTTCTCAAAACGTGCGTTTTCATAAGTTGATCTCTCTCTCTCTCTCTCTCTTGTGAAAGCACAAGGGCATTTGGAGGAGGGTGTAATCACTTGACAGTTCACAGGTACACAAGCAATCGTGTTGTTAAATCGTTCTTTGGGAGTTGAAAACAGTGACTCACCATCGCCATCCGTTATGTCGGTGGTCCACCACCTTTGTGTCCGTTGGATTATCCACAACAACGGAGAGTCCCTCCTCAACCATGGAAACTGGAAGAAAGGACAATCAGTCACATGGTAAAAAGCGATGTAATAGTTTTAAGTCCACCTGATGTACGGACTTTGTTGTCTTAGGGCCCACAGCTTCATCTTAAATAGTAATAAAGGAAATTTGGATAGTTGGATCAACACTCAACAACCCCTTACGGTTTGACAGTTGTTGATACTTGACACTTGAGCTCTACATTCCAACTACCCTGTGCCTCTTTTTTTATTTTATTTTAATAAAGTAGTCCAATGTCCAAAGCACAAAAATATCTATGGGAGGGACTCTCATGCACCTCACCAGTTGGATGTTTTTTTGTCACTCACTGTGAGTCTTAGAGCATTTGAAGATTTGAATCTATGTTCAAATCCATCATCACCACTGGTTGATTGAATGCCAGAAGAGGGGTATTGTTATAGGTAATGCTGGAGACTACTCTCCAAAGGCGTTACTGATCACGCAAATGGATTATTGCTCGATGTGCTAAACAAATCTCTGCTGTATACCACTGTGTCTATAAGGGGCTTTGGCCACCAAGGGGAATTATCCTCTTGGCCGATGATCAGATTGCCAGAGTATGTATATCGTGGGGTGGAGATGACATGTAGGTGAGGGAATTAGAGGGATGATCTAGGAATTTTAGAATGTCAAGTGAAAAGAAGTGAAACGTTTTTTTGTTTTTTTTTTAGGTGGAGGGTGTAAAGATGCAATTCTAAAAGCAATGTAGAAAGTAATGGAAAAACAAGAATAAATAATATACATAGGTTTATGAAGTTGGGTAAAATTGCTTACGTCCTCGGTATGAGATGAGATTCTACTTTACTATCAATGAAAAATAAAGTTACAATGCTCATCCTCACACCTAGGGGTGTCAACCGATCTGGTCGGGTATGTCTCGGTTGAGCTTAATCGAGCTTGACCACTTGAAAACCTTGCACCTTGAACGTCCATTTAAGTAAACGGGTCTAGCTTTGGGGGACATGGTACGGTTTATAATTGGGTCGGTCTGTGTCGAACTTTAATTGGGCTTTCTTAAACGGGTCTTAAGTCTTAACTAGGCCTTAACCGGGCTACAGACCTATTTAAATTTAAACGGGGTTTAAGTATGCCTACCTTAAAATTCTTTTCTTAAGTTGATTGAATGCCCAGAAACATATGAAGCAAATATTTAATAAAAAAGAGAAATGATATGAGATTATAGTTATTCTTACAAAGAAAAAAAAGAGATTATGACCTTTACAACTTACATAATAAACCTTAATTAAACATGTCGGGCTTGGTCAGGTCTACCGATGTAGGCTCAGAATTAATACCCCTACTCACACCTCTTAGAATTGCTTATAGAGAATGTAAACCTCACTATAAATATATAACCAAAAATCCTAATCTGAAAAGTACAAAAGTACCCTCAAATAAAAAATTCGAACGAAAAACTATGTCCCCTTGATTACACTCCCACTCTCTAAAAGAGGTCTCCTGCGCCCTTGCAACTCCATGAACCATTTACTGGCAAACAGGAAAGTGGGTAAACCGGACTAGTGGCCTTGGGAAAAAAATCCCCAAATAATGTTTTGTGCTTTATGAGTGTCACAGTCTATAAGCTTCCTTTAGGAATGAAGGAATATGGATATATGCAATGACGCAATGGCCATAGGCGATAGGAAAGGGACAAGTGGCCTTGGGAGAGGATATTACGTAGCTCTCTACATTTCTACTACGGTCAACGGAAACATCCAACAGACGGTAAAATCAGACGGCGTGATCTGTTCTTTTTTCTCAATTGCCATTAAAGGGAGTTGGGGACCGCATTGCACAAAGTTTGTGTTTGGCTACTTTAAACGGTCAATTCCCGGAATTTCCTACAACTCAAATAATAATTCTCTCTCTCTCTCTCTCTCTCTCTCTCTCTCTCTCTCTCCAAAAACCTGTTTTCATGTCTTTAAAGAAAATGTTTACTGTCCTAGAGCGTGGCCCTTAAGCCAGCGCCCTGATCAATGAGAGTGTACGCTTAGATATTGATAATAGAGAAATGGATCGTGCGGTGGTTAATTTGTACCCTCTTGTGTCTAAACACAGAGACAAATTCTCATATACAAAACTCATCCTCTAATTTGAACTTATTAGGGAGAGATGCTGATAGTTTTTCTAGAGCTAGCAGCGTGTCCAATCTTTTTTCTGTTAATTAAAAGGAAATAGGACTAATCCATGTTAAAAATAAGTTTTTGTGAGTTGGACCGCTAGGCTTCAGTTTTCATCAAAATTGGGATTTCTTTTATTTTATTTATATTTTTATTTTTTTGACAAGGGGTCCCACTTAGAGCCATACAAGAAATCCACAAAGAGAATCAAAATTAGGATCCAATGAAAAACAAAAAATATACGAATAGTTATGTATCTTAAATGTCGTTAAGAAAACCTGATACACTTACCCAAATCTCTTAAGCATTCTCTTAAGAGAGAAAGGTCTAGCCACCACTAGAACAGAACCTAGATTGGCTAGGTCAGCTTCAATGGAACAGTTGTTACAAATGGCTTCATTTTGGTGCTTGTATTGTACATGTCCATGTTGGCCCTTGTTTGGCACCTTACCTAGCTATATTAAAGTAGCCACCTAGACCCAGAGGACAAAAGCATGTTAGTAGTTGTGTATTCATATAGCATATAAATATATGTATGATACCTAAGCTATATAACTCCTTTTGGTTGTCACTTGTATGGAAGAGACTTTATAGACATCTCCTGACTCTTGTGACCTGTGTCTGGGTATTATTCATTATTTGTTTTGTTCTCATTACCAACTTAATTTTCTGGGATGGAATCTGGGAAGGGGGAAAATTGAAAGAAGTGTTAATTTTCTTACAACATAATATTTAGGAGTGTCAAATTCCAACCTGAATCGGTTTCAAAATCAGTCAAAATCGAATCGAATTAAACTCGATCTTAATTGTTCACCTTTGGTATGAGATTTTTTAGAGAAACCAAAATCAATCAAACCAACCAAATGGATGACCGAAATTGAAATCAAATCAAACCAAAAATTAATAAATGAAAACACAGTAATCAAATCAGATCGAAACCAAAACCCTATATCTCTAATAACATTTGAATCTCTGATTGGAATCAAAACTGAATTTTACCTTAATGGTTTGCTTACAAGTGTTTCAATACATGCCTAAAATCAATATGATATCAGTATGAAATTCCGTATCACTATTTATTACAGTATTGATATGAGATATATATGCATTATATCATACCGATATCATACCAAATGTCAGTACTAGATCGAATTAACACCCTTAAACTGTTGCTGTAAAAGAGGGTATGTGGAATCCTTAACACCCCACCACCCCACCCCCAAAAAAAAAAAAAAAAAGTGGTGTCAAATAATTTGTGACCCAGACAAATATGCATGACAAATGTAAAACAAATAAATTCATGGGTCTGTCTGTGCAAAAGTGAAGTTTTATAAACCCTACAATGCAAAAGAAACTCTTATTATCAAGGGGATCAAAATGGCTTTCGATGGTTGTAAACCTGCAACAGCTTCCATTTTAACTTACATTTCATGGTACTTTTTTTTCCAGACGCACAGGCCAGGCATAGGCTAAATAGGGTAACCTCATCCAAATAATGGATTTCACCAATTATAGTAGGGGGTTAGTTAAAAAAGCAAACCCTAATGGGGTCCGCCAAGCATTGTGAAGAGAGGAACAAAGTCCCAATATCTCGAGTCACTTCAACAAGCTTAACCCCAAAGACACCATTATAAGGGAAACAAGAAAAGCTAGGCAATAACTAAAAAGGCACATGATACCTTGCCATCAACATGACCATCATTTTCTTTAAAAAAATAAATAAAGTTTTGGGAATGGGTTTTATAAGCAAGCAAGATAGGGGTGCACCAACTAGGCAATAACAAAACAATATCATATACTAAAGGGTAATAAGGTTATTTCATGTGAAGAGAAAAAAGATAGACACAGATGTGCTAGCATATCTTGCTGTGACAATTCAAAGAATCTTTTCCCCCAAAACTATATAATAGAGCAACCTAGTACACAAGACTTCTGTTACTATAGGGTCTAGAAATGGCAAATATACGTAACCTTACCCCTTGCTTGGCAAGAAAGGTTGTTTCCAAGTTTCGAACTTGTGACCTAATTTCCATTTTATTTAGATTTACACAATAGGAAAAGGGTAGGCACAATGACAAAATGCGACATGCAAGAAAGATAGGGGATCATTTCAGAAGGGGAAAGAGAGAGAAAAACACAACATATGCTAACTTACGATGGACAAACGGTGTGCTCAGCCTTTTCCCTTACATTATGTTATAATGTATTACATCTAACCTGACAAAGCCAGAGTACAAGTGCAAGTAGGCAATAATAATAGATCCTCTATTGTTTAAACAAGCAGTGATATCCCCTATCACCTACTCCTCCTTTCTGTTATTTGTGATGAAAGATCACAATCTCATAAAAGATCTTTACTCTGTAAGTCTTAAAGTATTAAATACCATTCTAGAGACTCCTTAAACTCTTAAAGAGTTGATACTCCAGTGTGGATGAGATGAACAGTCCACTTCAAATAGATGAGAAGGTTGAGAGATGCTTGAGATATTTGGATAGAGCCATTCATTTCTCATTGATAATGGGTAATGGCACTAGCACTGTGACCCAGAGGAATAATAATGTTATTGGCACTTTGGGAAGTTTCTGATGAAAGCACTTGGGGAAGTTGATGGGGTCAGTTTTCATGCTCAGCTTTTATATTTTGCCAAATTAAAGAATTAAATCTGAGGCTGGCAGCTTCCTGTCATTACTCATAAGGAATTCTGTTGGCTATGTGTCCTACCCAGCCTGGTGCCAGTAGTAGTGGGGTCTCTTACCGCACTATTGATGGGAAGAAAGCCCTGCAAGAATTATACACATTTAGGAGAATCAGAATGGTATTGTGATTTATTAGTTATTGAACCCCTGGTTTTTCTTAAAAAAACATTGAACATTTTGACTGCTTTGCCCCTGATCTATGTATCGTTCCACACTTCCACTGATATGGTATTGGCAAAGGTATCGGGATTGGTGACTAGCGATACAGAGAATCTGATACTGATCCCACAAACCATGACCATATGTGATATGTCTCACAGAATCACTGTCCCACTCCTCTACGTTACCACATTCTGTTGGTCTTAAGGACGTGTTTGGTGTGCAATATTTAGAATCTATTCAAGAAATCATATTGAACGCAGCCTTAAATTTTTCACCCATTGTTTTAAACCTGAAATCTTTCACCATGATCTTAAATATATGGACTGATTATCTATTTAAAGTATATCTATGATCTCATCTATCCAACCTCGATATTTTATGGGTTCGGAGCACCTCAGCCCCTTAGGCTACGTTTGGTAGCCAAGAGAAAAAAAGGAAAGAAAAAAAAAATGAAATGGTGAGAAAATAAAAAGAGTGAGTATGTTTGATAACCAAGAAAAAAAAAATATTCGAAAAACTCTAAATTTTAGGAGAGAGATAAATAGATAGGAAATCATTGTGTAATTATTCATTTTTTATCTTATTATATGTTTTCATATTTTCTCATGTTTTCTTGTGTTTTTTTGTAATTTTTTTTTTTTTAGCAAAAGAAAACTTCACAGTTCCCAAGAGAAATTTTGAATTTCAAAAGCTGAATCTTCTATTGGATGAAGACATACCAAGTGCAAAGAGAAATTATTAACCCTATACATTTTTCTTTTCTTCTCTTGGCTACCAAACACAACCTTAAAGTTTGACTCTTACGTTGTGGTGATTTTTTTTATTTTTTGGTAAACGAGATTTTCATTTAATTAAAACTAAGAAATACAAAGCACTGCCTAGGTACAAAATACTAAAAGTCCAAGAATAAAATGTGACCAAGCTGCTTGACATGCCAAACACAACAGTCTTCAACTATACTTTGAAAACGATTGAAATCATAAAGTAAAATTTGTTTTAAATTAAGATCGTGTTTGATATAATTTTTTTAATACATACCAAACACCGCAAAAGGCAATTATTAGGAGAATGGAATGGTGTGAAAGAAGAATGAAAGTTACTGTTTCCTAACCACCTTCGCTATTTGCCATTAGCTACAGTTAGGCAATAATTAGGGGAAGGGAATGGTGTGAAGGAAGAATGAAAGTTACTGTTTCCTAACAACCTTCGCTATTTGCCATCAGCTACAGTTGTAATGTTTGGAATGTTTGGCTGAATGCATGATCCTACTTATTTTTCTTGCAAGACGAGTAGGGAAATATTCAAATTGTGTATCATACTAGGAATTTCTTTCCTCTTTATTCCATTACTTTTGATCCAAAGTGAATGCGACCCTTTACTTAAAAATATAAGATACCTATAATCTAATTGCTGTGTCCCAGTTTTATTAGGTTTGGTTTGACAATTGTTGCCTCACTCCATCGGTGCTGTTTACTATTCCTGTTATGAAGTTGAGGAAAGTAGATGTTGAATTAATAAGGGAAAATAGGGCTATTTGAAGATATCAAAGTTTACTATTTTTTTTTTTGCTAGAAATATCAAAGTTTACTAAACATCAAAGAATCAGTGAACTAAAAGGACCCAGTTTCTCTTGATCACCTTGGTGAAAGAGAGAATTTCCTCGCTAAGAAGATTTAACTGAGGAAAGGTATTTTCGATCTAGTACAATAGGAAGTTGGAGTTAATGATAAAATTGGGGAGGTTCACTAACATGTCATCACTAATGGTGAAGGGATTCTTCCTTTCTCCAAAAGGGTTTGGAGTTAAGGATGACATAAAAGTTCAATCACAATGTCACGTCACAAGTGGGGAGAAAAGAATGCTCCCTGCTTACATGACCTTTGCGCCCAGACATAAAAGGTGGTGAAATGATGCCCCCACCTCTATGAAATCTTAAAAATCCACCCGTGTTAATGCTCATGTGCCACTCCTCATTAACCCTGTGCTGACGCATGAACCATGAGATTAGGGAGCGTTCATTTCCCCATACAGATTTTACCTAAATGAAAATGCTAACCATACAGATTGTGTGTGTTTTCCTAAAAGTGAGCTACTACCCTCACAGTTGTAACTAAAAGAGATTGATGGGTTGTGATAGATCATTCAACCCACCCAATTGCCACCCCTTTTGTTGGGCCTTAACTATATCCAATTTGAGACAAATCCACACTCCATGGAGTCCACAAAACCATATTGGGCTCAATGCATGATTGGTGTCATCGCTCACCACCTTAAACTCCTACTGAACATGGGAATCACACTTTTCAAACAGAATCTCTATTTTCTTTCTTAAACCCAAGAAATTTGATTGCAAAATGTAGAAACACGAAAAACCATAATTGAAATGTTTTGAATTTGATTATAAAATCATTTTAGACAATGATTATAAAAGTTTCCATTTGATAGCAGTTTATTCTGTTCAGTACTTCCGGCACATCATTTTTTTCATTCTTTTCTTATAAAGGTCATGTCCGTCCGAAAAGGACTGTGACGGACTCCCAGTTGTTGCTGTGAGTTCGTGGACTGCAATGAGCAATGAGTAACGGTTAGGATCCAATAGCTGGAAGAAACCCGACAAATCAACTGTTGGATGCTCACTGCAATTCACTGCCTCCCAACAGAGGATTTCTGTGCATGAGGCACTAGCAAAACCCGCTTTCACCAGAAAATTCTTTCGACAATGGAATCTGGGTAGGAAACCAGTCAGATAAAGGTCAACGCAAACTAAATTTGCAAGAGCCAACAGGTCCCTAAATAAACACATGAACTCTTTGGTTCGAAAGATGCTCACATAGATAAGAACTTAATAAATAGGTGCTTGTGATTTGAAGGCCGCAAGAAAAAAAATTAACTTCTTTACAAAATCACGGAATACATCAAGATGTTCTATCAATCAAGAAGTCTTTTTCTGTCCATTGTACATGCAAAGGGAGAAGCCAACAAGGATTTGCCAACAACCCCTACTATACATCAATATCTCTGAAAGGGGTGAACAAACCAAAGATTCCAGTTTTTGCCAAGAACCATAGGAGATAATTTCACCAGTCGCCCTTGCATTGTTACTCTTCTACATTCCTTCAATTTCTGATTGGGTAACAGGTTCATTTTAACACAAGCTGTTTGATGTTTCTCTATATCATAAACGCCAAACCTAGAATGAAAAGCTCTCTTTCTCCTTATCCTTGGGATTGCAATAGTAGTCTTGATGTTAATGGCAGCAGAAATCAACGGATTTGAGTTCTTCCAAAAGATGATGCACCAATGTCACTGTCACTATTCTGCAATTAACAATTTCATCAGCATAGACAAGTAGATAGCCCTCTTTTCTTAAACATAAAGATCAAATGGATTTAGTTTCTGTAACTAAATGGTGAAAGAGAACCAGAAAAAGTAGATGTTAAGATCTGAATGATGCACCCAACACAGTAGGCAGTACTTACTTGAGACTTTGGAGAGGGGAATACATTCCAGAATCTAAGTGTCTCATCTCCTGCCCCCGTGACAATTGTCTGATGAAAATGACAATTATTAAATTTGTGAAAAGAAAAAGGGAAATGGAATGGTAATGCGGCTTGTCAATCAACAAAGAAAAATGAATTCAAAGAAAGGAATTTAAACTACCTGACCATCAGGTGAGATTGCAAGATAAAGAACTCTATATGTATGCCCAGTAAGTGTTGCCAACTACAGTGACAAAAATTGTAGAATCCAGTTAGTACATAGGCAGTTGTTCATAAAAAAAAAAAAAAAAAAATGAGTATTCTGATACGAAGTACCTTTGACATTGTAGGATATCTCCAGACGATTATTTGGTTTTGAGAGTAGCCATGGGTGCTAACTAGTTCATTGACATTCTTAGACCACACCAAGTTGCATACCTGTACCAATGGCACAGTGGGGATTAGCATAAAATTATCCTAGTAAAGACAAGGAGAGAGATGAACGAACATGCATTCAGTCTGTTGATCAGTAAATGGGCACCCACACCCTTATGCAAGCCATTTAATCACAACCACCACCTAAATTTTAACTAACATACCCAGTGTAAACATACTTTTGAGCATCCAAATTCATCTTCAAGCATGGATGTCAGTTACGATCAACATGCCTCTTAGATATCATATAAAATATTCCTCTTAGAACCACATTATTTTATTGTTGCATTGTCAGCAACAGAGAGTCAGTAAGCCTCTACATGTGAGGTTCTTTTGTTGACCAGAGATTTGAAACCAGAGTACTTGTGATCAAGATTTGGAATGTCAACTTAAATTGTTGATTTCTTGAAACCATTTATTCAGAATTTTTGACAAGTGAACCAGCAAAGTTTTAGCTGTAATTCTTCAAGGTTGGTTGGAGGATCTGGCATATGTAACCATGTCGATTTCCCCAACTAAATGAAAATTGACGCTGTGAACCTGATTTTGAAGAAATTTAAGTGTTAACCCAAAAAAAACAACTTAAGCGGTATACCATACATATTATTGCAAATACAGAAGCACATAACAGATGGAGATCCTTATAAGAAGAAAAGGTACGATAAGGACAAAAATATAACCTGACTGCCAGTGTCCATGCAACTCAAGTGTGAGTTTGTGGTTGTGTTCCAGAAACGTATACATCGGTCTGCTGTACCACCACCAGATGCTAAAACCCCATGAAAATGTGGGGACCATGCAATCGCTTTTACAGCTGCTGTGTGTTCACAGTACTTTAATACAGGTTGGGTTGAATGTTGGTTCCAAACAAAAAGCTGCAAAGAGGAAAGAATATTATGATTAAAAAGTTATCCATTGTCCCCGGAAATCGGAATGTAATACATTAATCAATCCCTACCAAGCATCTGGGAAACTTTTTCCCCTGAATTTTTTTTTTTTTTTTTTTTTTGGGGGGGGGGGGGTTGGGGTGCGGATGGGGTGGTGGAGGGAGAGGGGGCAGGGGGCAGGGGGTGGAGGGGGAGAGAGAAAGGGGGATTGAAACCAAAGTCACTCACTCTATTATCATTCCCTCCAGATGCCAGCTGCCGGTTATCGTATGACCATTTCAGTCCACAAACCTAGATCAAATCCATTTGATTTATAGGTTAACAAAATAAGCAATGGCAATAACATTCAACAAATAGAATAAATATTATTCATAAAAAGGGATCATTATGGACGAAAACGCATAAATTCATTCAGAACTCGAACATAAGATGCCCTAAAGAGTTTACATTACAAATAAGCTGCACCAAAGTTGATCTGATTCTAACCTCTGACTTGTGCCCAGGGAGCTTGTTAACAAAATCATCCTGAGCACGTATATCACGTTGAAGAATAGTCTTGTCCCGGCTGCCTGAAGACAACAAGGACGAACTCCAGGCAAGAGCCCCAACCCGCAACTGATGGCCCTCCATAGTCCTTACCCTCTTACACCGAGATGCATCCCAAATCTGCACAAAGGATATTTAAAACAATCGATTGATTTTCAGGTGACTTACCACATGATAATGTGCTATACATCTAACATAAAGGTAAAAGAACATTTGATACTTCAATTATTAAGTGAACCGGAAATGGAATAACCTTAAACAATCATGATCAAGAACAGGAACTGTGTGTGAACTGAATGGCATCTCTTAATCATTCCTAAATGTAAAACAATCTAATAAACTATGATAGCATTTGCAAGAAGAAGATGTTTAAAAATAGAATGTTCTTTCAACATATGATATACTAGGAAAAAAAAGTGGTGAGTTATCAAGGCCCTAAGGATATCAAGGCAATTGTATCTCTTTCAGTAATATCTATAGAGGATATTAGTCAATCATTTAGGGAAAGTTTGACAAGTAGGACATAATGGACATGATGCATAATCTTCAGTTGCCAGGATTCTCGTAAACAGAATTTAAGAAATAAATAGTGATTATTCATTTTCATGATCAACTTCATAAAGATTCCAACAAGTTCCATTAACTCCAATAAAGAACGAAGAGGGAAGAGCATTAGTTATCACAGTTCCAAGGAGAGGCAAGGCGGTGGCCAGGCACTAGGCATCACCTAGTTGAACAAAGAATGCCATGTAAAGTTAGGGGTTTAGCTGTAAAATATCATTTTTCTTACCCTTCAGTTTTAATAGGGAGGACTTATGTGTAAAATGGAGAATCTGTTTCCTTTAAATATAAAAGTACAAGAACTTACGTATAATAACCAAACGATATTTTTTCAGTCATTAAATGTAAAGATCCAAGTGTTTGCTTTATCTTATCCTCCTCATAATCAGCTTATTTATTCTCCCTGTTTCCCCTCTATTTAAAACCCTTCCCCTGGGGTTTCCATTTTCTGGCCCTGTTTCCAGATTTTTTTTATTAGTTAGGGTGCCTAGACAGTAAAGCGACTGAATGCCGTGATCTTCACAACCTCCCTGGTGCCTAAGCAGCGCCTAGGCAACATATTGACAACCTGGACTCTGGAACTATTTAGATCCAAGAAGACATAAAAAGCCTTTTCCCTCAACAACAGGGATCTATTGAGGTCTCATTCGAGCTAGTTACTCACAGAAATATTTCTTAGTAAAAAAATCTTCCTGAAGAAATTTGTGTTTATGTGTATGGACCGGAAACGTGGTAAGCAGTGAGATGTTACTTGAAACCAGTTTTCAAACACAAGTCTGCTGTACCAACTCAGGTGAAATTTATGAACCAAACAAGTTGAAATCTTCTAGAGGAAATTCTTGATTCTAAATCATTCAAATTCAAATAACAGTGACAGGTATACTCAAGGACCACAAGGTTTCACAATGGCTCTCTCCCAGGCTTGTTATTAGCATCACTGCGCTGAAGGAACAATGGGACATTAGAAGGAGGTTTCGGGTTTTGTCTAGCTGTGCTGGGTCTTGTAAAGTATAATAAAGCCCTTTTAATCCTTAATAAAATCTAAGACTTACAAAAATGAAATCAAAACAAGCTTTTCACCACAAACTCATCTTATTATGAATAAAGTTGAGGTTTTCTCCAAGTTCAAAAAATGTAAAACCTGGTGGAGTTCAGATCTGATAATGTCAAAAAATAGTAAACAAACTACCCAAAGATTAGAACCCCATAGGTTAAGTGGATTTATTAATGCAAAGTACCAGTTACGTAACATAAGTAAAATGAACAACAATTTTCGTTGCCTTAATAACAAATGCTCCAAAAAACCATGGAACAATATACTTCACAAAGAAGCTGATGTAGATAAGTCACATGGGCTTATTTTATTGCAAATAAGCCTTGGGTTGTGTTATATATGTGTTGGGCCTTTGATCCCATGGGTTTTCTTTGAAATTGGCCACTTTAATGGGCCTAAAATATTGGTAGAAGGTAGAAAAACGGGATTTAATTCATTAGTTTAGTTAGTTGCTATTTAATTCAATAAAGGCCTATTAGGCCATTGGTCGATTGTAAAGTCCTATATGGACTATTAGTTAGCTAGTTCTACTCTATGTTGGAGTCATAAAGTCAAGTCCTAGTCCTATTTTGAATTCCTAGTTGTAGTAGGAGTGTCTAGTCCTATTGGGAAACTAGCTCCTAGTTGTAGTAGGAGTGTCTAGTCCTATTGGGAAACTAGCTCCTAAGTAGTTTGATTGTTATTCTGCCCTCTATAAATAGAGGAGTCTATGTACTGATAATTGGAGATTTGAATGAATGAATTAAATCCCGTTTTTTTACCTTCTACCAATATTTTAGGCCCATTAAAGTGGTCAATTTCAAAGAAAACCCATGGGATCAAAGGCCCAACACATATATAACACAACCCAATGCTTATTTGCAATAAAATAAGCCCATATGACTTATCTACATCAACTAAAAATAGAAAAAGAATGATCGATGGAGGGTTGAGAAGGGTGAAAGAGAATAAAGGAATGGGTATCTCACCCCTCAAGTTTTGGGTATCACACCCCTCAAAGGTTTAGGCATCTCACCTCTCAATAACAGTTTTTTAGCTAAAGAGTAATCACTCAATAATTCATTCATTCAAATCTCCAATTATCAGTACATAGGCTCCTCTATTTATAGAGGGCAGAATAGCAATCAAACTACTTAGGAGTTAGTTTCTCAATAGGACTAGACACTCCTACCACAACTAGGAGCTAGTTTCCCAATAGGACTAGACACTCCTACTACAACTAGGAATTCAAAATAGGACTAGGACTTGACTTTATGACTCCAACATAGAGTAGAACTAACTAACTAATAGTCCATATAGGACTTTACAACCGACCAATGGCCTAATGGGCCTTTATTGAATTAAATAGCAACTAATTAAATCCCGTTTTTCTACCTTCTACCAATATTTTAGGCCCATTAAAGTGGTCCATTTCAAAGAAAACCCATGGGATCAAAGGCCCAACACATATATAACACAACCCAAGGCTTATTTGCAATAAAATAAGCCCATGTGACTTATCTACATCAGAAGCATTATATGCAGTGATGAAACCTTTGGGAGAAGATTCCCTAATAAGCAAACGGACAAATTTCTTATGATAATTATGTAGAAGACATAAACATGAAGTCAGGAGAAAAGTGTTGATTCACATATTTTCAAAAATCCATATATTCAGAGCTTAAAGACATTGAAATTTAATCAACACTACTGTTTTGTATCCTATGTGCCAAGGACACTTCAAGTTTCAAAATTTTGTTGTACTGGACACTTGACACCCACATTATAGTTCAAGATAAGCCTATATAAGTTAAACACCATCTCAGAAACCCAACTATGTCTAAAAACAACAACCACACCTGTTACCTTGTGAAATAGATTAGGACCAATCTCACAACTGTAGAAACAAGGATAGGCCGACTTGAATGGAAATTGAACCTAAAGTATTTAAGCCTGTACTTAGACCTTGTAAAGGCTCAATAACTAAATTAGGTCCTAGAAGTAGTTTACTGTGGTAATTTTCTTTCAAATATTTTAAGTTAGTCACTGGGATTTTTTTTGGGGGAGGGGGGTAAATTTCTTTTATTAAGTCAAAACATAACAGAGTATTAGACAGTAAAAGTGTTAGTTCGAGCTAATAACTTGGAGATTCTATACTCCATATTATGGGCAGTTTTTGCAAAAACAAAGTTTGTTAATCACACTGAGAGGATCCCATATTAAATATAGCCAACTGAAGACTCCCTACTCCCTAAACTTCATTTTTTTTTTTTTAAACTAGACGATTGTCATATTGGACACTTGGCACCAACATTCCTATTTTTATTTATGCATCATTTTCACCAAGGTTTTAAAGATCAGTAATTTTTACTGCTGATCATTCTGGGCTGGGGTGATCTGGATTGGGCAATACCACTGGACTGGACAACCCAATGAGAGGAAAATTAATGTACTGGCACGGGTAATTTCTTTTATTAAGTCAAAACATAACAGAGTATTAGTCAGTAAAATTGTTAGTTCGAGCTAATAAGTTGGAGACTCTATAGATACATGTTAACTCCATATTATGGGGCAGTTATTGCAAAAACAAAGTTTGTTAATCACACTGAGGGGATCCCATATTAAATATAGCCAACTGGGGACTCTCTACTCTCTAAACATCATTTTTTTTTTAAACTTGCTGATTGTCAAATTGGACAGTTGGCACCAACATTTCTATTTTTTATATATGTGTGCATCATTTTCACCAAGGTTTTAAAGATCAGTAATTTTACTGCTGATCATTCTGGGGCTGAGGTGACCTGGATTGGGCAATACCACTGGACTGGACGACCCAAAGATAGGAAAATTAATGTACTGGCACTCCACTCCCATCCCATACTGAATCGTTCTGGAATGAATCGAATGATACTAGTCCAGATCAGGCAATCAAGATGACACATTATCAATCTCTGAAACCATGATTGTCACACCATGTCCTACACCCCACATCTATGCCTGAAACGTGCACCCATGGGCCATGTCTGTGTTCTTGCTAAATAGCTTAGGACCAACCTAGGGCGACAAAGCAATCAGCTATTAGACTAATGTTATTGTGTCTGTATGAAAGTCTTTAGTAATCAGTACTTAAACCTTACAAAGGTTCGATGGGGCAATTTAGGTCTAAGGATAAGTTAAATGTGAGTATTTTATATTATTTTAAGTCCCCCATTCCAAGAGTCTCTGTGAGTTTTTCCATATGTTCTTTTATTAAGTCAAAAAGGTCCAGGATGTATAAAACCTTATTAGTCATTAAGAGTCCGACTTGAGTTAGTAAGTAGGAGACTTCATTAATAATATATACACATGAAATCAAGTAGTCATACTTCAAGAATGAGTCCTGTTTCGGTATTACTTGGTTATGTGCTTTTAATTTTATTAGGTTTACTTGTCACGGGGATCTATCATAAAGCCCAAAAGTCTAGTCCAATAAGGGTATACAAGTTCTCTGTTTTAATTAAAGAGATTAGTTTGTTGTGAGGCCCAAAAGATAAGAATTTAGAAACTCCTAAGTTTTTTAACCTTTTGTAATCTAGCACAAGCTATAGAATTATATTTACTTGGTTTCTGTTAAGTTTCTTAATTAAAATATCTATAATTTTCTTGCTTGACTTCATTACAGCTTCCTTCTTTCAACCTTGCACATTCATAGTATTTAAAGGTCTAGGGCTAATATCATCACTTTAGCAGGGTCCCGGGAGGGGTGGACTGGGGTCAGTCCTAACCATCAGCATTTTTTGCACAAAGTGACCACCCTTAGATTCAAACTTACGTCTTCACACTAGTAGTTTTTGCATAAACTATTAACTTTCAATATGGTGTTATTTGAAGTTTAAAATCAATCTGTAGACTATTATCTTTCACTAATATCCCGGTTGACTCAAACCAATCAGTTTTCAGTAGCCCATCGGTTCTTTCCAGCATGTGTTTGATATAATACCCAACCTAATGACAATTGACAGCCATCACAAGTGTAGGTGTAATTCTCCAATCTATTATCTATCCTACATCAATACCTACTCATTGCTCGGAAAAGGCTATGGAAACAATCTCCATAATTCAGCATGGCTGTCAACACGTCTCTCAAACCAGTTGATTCTGTCACTAAATCATAGACAACAGATTACTTGGCACACCAAAATGATTGAAGCGAAGGCAGTCGTTAGTCTTAATCATTTTAACATCAGCAGCCATTAATATTACAAAACCCAGCCAGAACCATAAACTAGAGTTAACAGACTTGGAAAGCTCTCTGGAAGCTGATCCCTTTCAAGATGAAAGAAAAAAGGGTCCCCCTCCCCTCCCCCAAACTAACTGCTGCCTCCAGGAAGATGACAAAACATGCATGACCATCAATCAGGAACTTAAAATCCTCAATGGACTAACCGCTTTGGCTTTCTCCGTTTTCTTTCTCAAAGAATAATAATTTTCTTAGCTGAAATCAAAGGGCTCAAAAGGGGCTAAACGGAAATGACAAAAGGATACAATTTATCATATCGGTAAAGCTAGTAGATTTCCAAGCATGGAGTCCCTCACAACCATCTTTTAGTCAGCGGCCACTAATAAGAACTAGACCTTGGAACCTCTTAAAAGCTGTGGGGCTCCAAATCGGGTCTGAATTTGGGTCATATTCTGGGTCTATTCAAGTCCATCGATCCAGCATGTTCAAAGTGCAGCTTCAATGTGGATATCGGCCAGCATTAAAGAGAGTTATTTCCAGATTTATTTAGCCCTCGAATTACAGATTTAAGGAGATAATTTCCAGGTTTCATCCAGTTGTGTGAGATCTTTTTGGGAAAGAAATAGCGGTAGAAGGACTTGAGAATCCTAATATGAACTTGCGTATGGACAGCTTGCATAGGCTATTTTCAAGGGAGATTGGTTTCAGATTTCGTGTGGGTCTAATGCCAGCTAGAAAGAGGTAACTTTGAAGATTAATTGCCAATGTGTGGAGGAGTATTTAATAGTTTCATTAGTCCTATATTTTAGGAAAGATTTGTTAAGTGGGCGAGCCTTGGTGCAACGGTTAAGTTGTGATATTGCAACCATCAGGTTGCGGGTTTGAAACATGGAAACAGCCTCTCCACAAAGAGGGAAGTAAGGCTGCGTACATTTGCGGCATTTGCCCATCCCAGACCCTGTAGTAGCAGGACCTTCATGCATTGGGATGCTCTTTGTAGGGGTTTTTGTTACTTAATAGGTTTACTTTTATCTAATCAGAATTAGAAGCTACCTAGGATTAGTTTCCTATTTTATTTGGGTTTTATCTTGTAACTGATTAGAGCAATTTTATTTCTAGAATTTGTCTTAGATTGTAATTGGGTTTTATTAAAATTAAATATCATGGGGGCTGGACAGATTCGGCCAACGAGATCGAGAAAATATGAGTTTCGTCAGTTTGATCATGGTGCTGTGAGATGCAGTGAGGTGAGAGACTTATGAGTGGGTGAGAGGCTTGATCCAACCTATTCTATCTTTTTTTTTTCTATTCCAATCGATTTCTGAGAGAGACATCTGCTACTGTTAAATACTCAATCAAGTGTGATTTGCCACTGATGAAGCAATCACTCACTTGGTACCATTGCCATACATCGATTCTATAGTAGAGTTGGTTCTTAGTTGGACTAGCTTCTACATTAATAGATAGAAAGATAGGAAAGGTTGGATCAGCACCCATGCTCTTTATTTATGATAAAACCCAATTACAACCTAAGACAACTTCTAAAAATAAAATGTCCTCTAATCGGTTACAAGAAAAAACCCAAATAAAATAGGAAACTAATCCTAGATAGCTTTTAATTCTGATTAGATAAGTAAACCTATTAACTAACAAAACCCCCTACGTTAAGTAACAAATGTTTCCTAAGATGTAGGCTAAATATACTGTCAAATCCTCCTCCACGCATTGGTAATTAATCTTCAAAGTTACTCCATCCATATGGCATTAGACCCACACGAAATCTGGAACTAGTCTCCATAGAAAACAATTTAATGCAAGCTATCCATACGAAAGTCCATATTGGGATTCTCAAGTCCTTCTACCACTATTTCTTCCCCAAACAAATCTCACACAACTGGACGAAACCTGGAAATTATCTCCTTAAATCAGCACGTCAAGGGGTAAATAAATCTGGAAAATAATTCCCTCTTTAATGCTGTTCGATATCCCCAATAAAGCTGCTGGTTGATCCCTATTATATAGGCAGAATATTGGATTGAACATGCTGGATTGATGGGCTTGAATAAAGCCAGAATATGACACAAATTCAGACCCGATTTGGAGCCCCATCGATGTACCAATACTGCACCACATTACCTTTCTTTTTTATTACAAAACCAGATTACTTACGGTTGCCAACTTCAATATCAAAAGTTTCAATTTCAATCACATTAAACTCAACTACCACCAGGAAACTTGTCTTTTTATTTTAAAATCTGACAAAATTTGGTGAGGACAGGTTTCATGCAGAAATTTGTAACAAAAATATGAGAAATGGTATTTTCTGGATCACTTGGACTAAAACGATATGAAAAGAAGCTGCCAGGTATGATAGGTATAGTCAACATGAAAAGTACTAGGGCGAAACATTATTCTGAATGAGTGGTGTCTTTCAGAAATAGGAAGCAGCAGGTGAGTCTAGAGTCCAATCAGCAATCGAAACACTATTGAAGTCTAAATAAGAGAGAGACTTATATGTCGATATTCAGAACTTCAGTGAAACATGCAAGTTTAATAGTTGTATATAGATCTCTGATTGATTGGATGGGTTTCAAATAGAATTGGATGAACTAGATTCATGTACCAAACCCCAAGCAGTTGGTGGGTTAAGGTTCAGTTGAGTCAAACTGAGTTCGATCAAATAGTTTTCAACAAAGGACACAAGTCCAACTTGATGACAATAATTTGAATTGTTGCAGTCACTATCAACTTTACATGAGCTCCAAAACAACCAAATGATATAACTTAGTTGAGTCAAACTGAGTTCGATCAAATGGTTTTCAACAAAGGACCCAAGTCCAACTTGATGACAATAATTTGAATTGTTGCAGTCACTATCAAATTTACATGAGCTCCAAAACAATCAAATGATATAACTTAATCAATCACAAGGAAGGTATCAGAAGTAGGCGTTAATGCTATACATGTCTCTTCCACTTTTGGCTACTATGCTTCTAGTTTACCTGAATCTTGTGTACATCACATATTGATTATTTTTGCACCATGTTGGTAAGAAATTAAGAGTGCGGACCTTGGCACAACGGTATTGCGACCTAGTGGTCGCGGGTTCGAGTTCGGAAACAGCCTCTCTTCCAAGCAAAGGTAAGGCTGTGTACATTAGGATGACCCCCCCACACAAAAACCCTGAAGTGGTGGAGCCTCGTGCACCGGGTACTTTATGTTGGTAAGAAATTAGAAACAAACAAGAGTAAACATCACGAGAAATATGGCCTCTAGAAAGCACATATGCCCCCGTCAAAGGTATAGAACGAAGCCAGATGGAACTAATTCACTTGTGTATCATCATAAACATGATCATAAGTTCCAATTAGATACAAAAACACGAGGAACATCAATAACTTAGTTTGCCTCTAAAAATAATCAAAATCTTTAGTACGTAATCCCCTTTCAAACAAATATGATGTAGGATTTCCATGTTATCTTACCTGAAGCTTTCCGTCATTAGTTCCAACAGCCAGGTGTGTTCCACGCTGTGCCCATCCTACCGAACAAACATTGTCATCCATTCCTAAGTCGCACAACTTTGTCACCTATACGTAGCATGCCAAGGTGGGTATACCATTGATCTCAAAATAAAAGGATAGACTACAGGAATGCAAAAACGCAGTCCAAAAATATAATAGCAGAATATTACAAGTTGTAAGTACCCAAAAAAATGTCTCAACCTCCAGTAAGTTATAATAATAATAATGGAGTCCTTCACAATGTAGCACATATAATAAAAAGGGTAAAACAAGCTCAAGCCTTACCTTGCTACTACAAGCATTCCACAGATAAACACAGTTACCCAACCCCACAGCCAACATATTATGTGAAGACCAATCCACAAGATTCAGATAAAAATCATCTTGCAATGCAGGTGCATCCAGTACCTGTATGAACACACATTAAACCTAAAACAAAGATAGAATAAAACAAATAAAATCTGAAATTGAAAGGAAAATTTACCTTGTAAGGGGACCTCGGAACCTTTCGAGGAGTCTTCGCCGGGCTAGGGTTTACCCCGGGCAACGTATCATCGAAGCCAAAGGGAGAGAGAGAGTAGAGAGAGCGTCGGGTTTCGGTCTTATATCTAAAAATATTCCTATTGGGGTGAGTCAATGGAGAATGCCGGGCTTTGAAGCCTGCGGGTTTCTCAGGAGTAATCGGCGAAACAACCCCCGAATCAGGGCCAAAGAGAACTGTCCTCAGCAGAGTAGCGTAAGTACCAGACCCATCTTCGCGCCCCTCCGACGAGGAGTTCGACGACGGAGAGATATCAAAAAGAGCGAAATTAGAAGCAGATCTGCTAGGGATGAAGCGGTCACTATAAATTGTTCTAGAAGGAGAAGGATTAATCCCTACACCCAACAGGCGATCTATGTGGCTCCTAGAAGAAGAAGGAGAAGAAGAAGAAGACGAAGACGAAGGAGTTTCAAGAGACAGAGAGCTTCGAGACATATTAGAAGGGAGATTCAAGAGTGACGAAGAGGTTGAAGAAGAAGAAGAAGGGTTTACCCCCATCTCTGATCGGTTCTCTTTTATAGGAGTTACAGGATCCCCCATTGCTCAGATTCTTCTTTTTTCTTAGATCCCAGAATAGAAGCTGAAAGTAGGTGGATAAGCTCTTTATCGTCCCCGGCTTCCTTCCACTGTCACGGACGTTGCTCCATTAGTTTCCTTTTTTGGGGGGCTTCCTTCTCTTCTCCAAGAAACCAAAATCTTTCAGGATTCTAGAGATAGAGAGAGAAAATAAAATGAAAAACACGACAGTTTATTACCTCGTTTCGGGAAATTCACGATTACCGTTACGTTTTCCCGGGAAAAGTTAGAAAAGTATTTGCCGGGGAAAATAATCGGTAACTACCCTTCGTCTAAGTTGGCATACCAAACACGGTTCCAAAGGCGCATCGTTCCACGAGGGTTTCTACTTTCTATTCTTGAAGTAAAAAAAAAAAACTATGTGGTTTAGGGCGACTTATTATAGAAATTGTTTTCCTCCACTGAGCTGGGAAGCTCACGCTTCCATCTTAGGGTTTTAGTATGTTTCTCCAACAACCCATCTAACATCCTCTGTATGTATTTGAACTCGTTGTATTATTTATTAAGCCATGTTAATAGATGATACGTGTAATTTGACTATTAGATATATAGGACATTATCTAGATTGGCAATGTATTAATTTTTCGAGTCCAATTCAATGAAATACACTTTTTTTTTTATATTAGCACACATCTTGTTTATGTCTATACAAGTATATAGATACTTTAGAGATGTTCACTGCCCCAACTCCGAATAGAATTGACAAAAAACGGATGACTCATATTTATATTGGTGATTTTTAGAAACATCACCTTTCATTATTAGATGAAAAACTACTAAAATAATTTAATATGTTCATAAAAAAAATAAAAAATAAAATACTAAAATGGTTCTTTGATTTGAAAAACTAATTTACATTCCCACATTTCCTTTTAATGGTGTCCTTTTGGAATTTACCCCTTATTAATTCTTTACTTACTCATCAGATTGCTCCCATATCTTCAAGTTACCTTTAGTTTCTGCTAATCATGAATATTTTCTTGTTAAATTGTGATTTAACAACAAAAGACAAGGTAAATCGGTTTCCTAAAAATGATGACTTTTTTGTGCTTTTCCTAAACATGAAAAGGAAATAGATTAGCTTTTTTTCTTCCTTGTGTTTTCTCAAAAAGAATTTGGATTGCAAGATTATTGGGATTAAGGCTCGATTATATCCATGCCGACTCCCTGCTTTATTTCATAGAAACTTTTGCAGGATCTCAATCATCCAAGGATGTTTTGTTTTTCTTATTTATGTTTTCCAGTCCTTGCTAATTCATTGAGAATGATAGAAATCTCTATATATATCACTTCTAAATCATTTCCTAACTCCATGGTTGTTTTGGAAAATATCAATAAATGGGTGCATGGTCTCAACCTCATATGTTTTTTTACCTAGAAAACTGCTCACCGGTTACCAACCTTTTATCACTAATTAAATACATTGAGCTGCATTTGGAATGCCAGAAATCTCTGTATTACTTCTAAATCATCTCCTGACCTTATGGTTGTTTTGGAAATTATCAATAAATGGGCTCAATTTTTTGGTAAAAAATAAATGGGCTCATGATCTCAGCCTCTTATGTCTTCCCAAGAAATTGCTCCACTGATTACTAAAACCTTCACCAGTAATTGAATACCATGAGCTACTTAAATCAGGATTACGCTCTTTCGTTTGTTATAGATAGAAGCTTTATTAAGGATACAAGTGAAGCTTTAGAATCCTGACACATTCAGCCGTTTGAAGTTTTATGCGGAGGAATCATTGCATTAAAAAGGCCCCGCACTATTTTCGCACATGTGATTGAGCTACTTAACTCTTCCAGAGTATCTTTTTCCAATTGCAAAAGCTTTACTTTCTATATTTCATGAATTGTACTGCAAGGCTTGTCTTGCTTGTTTTAGAGACTTCTCTTTCTTCATTTTGGCCTCCCAAAAAATGATGTAATGGTTGCCTTTCTTTGTGTTTTTATGCCATTTTCTCATTAATACATACAAATAAAAAAAAAAAAAAAAAAAAAAAAAAAAAAAAAAAAAGATATAAGTGAAGCAAGGATGGCCTCAATTATTGCTTATTACAATTCTTGTATTGTCGTTTCGATGGACTATGGGCATGCAATGACCGCACATGAGCAAAGATTTGAACCATCCTCAAAGGGAAAGAGAATTAGAGGCTGGAACCATCGAAATATGGAGTGACTATCAAAGTATGATAGACTAGCTAATGTGTAATAAAGAGGCTTTTTTTTTTTTATTTTAGGTAAAAATGTAATAAAGAAATTTGAACTTGGGAAATTTCCGCAATACTGTGGGACATTAAGGCACCGTTTGATAACGTTCCGTTTCTACCGTGTTTCTGTGTTTTCTTGTTCCCCGAAATGGAGAAACAACCTAAAAAGCGTTTGGTAAAGTTGTTTCGTTTCACCCGTTTCTAGAAACATAAATAAAAATTTATGCCTATTTACAATTTTAGAAATAACTTTGACGAAACAAGTCCGACTTGACTTGTTTCATCGTTTCTAGAAGCAATTTTGAGAGGAAAAAAATGTTGTTGTGCCTGATAAATCTCTCAACTATTTAAACCTAAAAAGAAGCAACCGAACCCTCTCTCCCTTTTGGGCATCCGATGATACCATTGGATTTTTTTGTGGCATTATGTCTGCAAAAAACGTTTCAAGAAACAGGTTTATCAAACACCAAAAAATCCCTTTTTATTTTTGAAACGTGAAAAGTCATTTCTAATATTTCTAGACATAGAAACAACAAAAATATTATCAAACGGTGCCTAAATGTGTATTTAAACTATGGGAAGTGGTTCTCTGTTCAAGAATGTGGCATTCAACATACCCTATGTCTATCTTTCTCTTCCCCAAAACAATGGGCATGGAACTCTTTTCACATGGGGAGGAAATAGATAGACACATGGTTTTGGGCCCATGGTTCACATACTCATCCCACATGTCCAATAAATACAATTTTCTCTCCATCTATCTTTCTAAGTTGTGTAAATTCTTTTCACATTCTCTAAAACCTGTCTAAACTTTAAGAACTGTCAACATAATTAATTGATTATTTAATCGTATTGGATAATTATTTTTTCGATGATTCGAATTTGAATAAAGATTAACCTAGTGCACGAGGCTCCTGCTACTACAAGGTCTGGGAGGAGTAAGTGTACGCAGCCTCACCCCCTGCTTCGCAGAAGTGGTTATTTCCAAAATTTGAACTTGTGACCAACATCTTGCAATAGTGCAACTTAACCATAAAATACCCTTAAACAGATGATTTGAATATTCGGATCATGATACAAATCCCCCTAAACGGATACAAATACAAACCGAATTCAAATTTTCGACTATCCATTTACATCCCTAGACTTTATATGCTATACTTCTTGAAGTGAAAATTTTGCACTACTTCCATATGTTAGTAAAGTAGTTCAATAAAAACTTGCCTTTGAAGCGTGGTTTTAAGGATTAATAGTGGATTGGAGGAATTGATAGGGTCAAATTGGTATCAATGGAGGGGTTACCTCATATTGGTATATTGATATGGACTAAAGGTAAAATGGTTAAAAAGAAAAAATCATTTTAAACAAAAAACATAAGTAATTATTTTTTATTCAGATTGTCACTAGGCAATCAGAATTGATATCATATCAATATCATTCAAGACCGATTGCAACATTGAGACAGAACGTGAGACACATGAGTATTCATTCCTTTATTGGGGTCATGAGGCATTCAAGGGGACTATTTGGGAAATTTGGATCAACCTCCTACCCCTACCCAACTCAATCATCAACTCTTCCCACCCGAAGCAAAATATGGCAAAAAAATTCAACAAATATGAGCTACATTAAACTTTCCTTCCAAGAAAAACTTGTATATTATTTATGTAGGGATGTCAATTTTCAGCCCAAACGGATTGGATTGATCGGTTCAACCCATTTATTGATTTGATTTTAGTTTGTGGTTTTATGAAACTTGCAGAAATCGAAACTAAAACCAATAAGAAACCAAAACCAAAATGGATTTAAAGAAAAGAAGTTGATTAAAAAAAAAAACATAATTTTCATTTTTTTTTTTAATGCATATGTATTAATAATCGAAACCAATCAAGTATCCACGATAATGGCCCAATAAAAGCCGGTTAAGACAAATAGATAAAAACCAATCCAAACATAACCAAAATCTAAACCAACTTTTAGAGTAATAGTTTGATTTTGATTTGAGTTATTATCAACACAAAATTATATCAAACCGATGGATTGACACCCCCTAGTTATATTAACTCTGAAGATGAGAATGTTGAATCTAGCTCCGCTGCATGTATAGGCAGCACTCGACATGTCTTTTTTTTGCTGTCAGAGATGCCTCAGTAGCAGTGAGTGAGACATGTGTTGAGTGTACATGCAACTGATCTCTGGACTAGAAAATGTTGAACGATCTCATTGTGTTTAGGCATTGGATTAACCTCCTTCCCCTCCCGCCATCCAAGTCAAATGAGACTATTAAAAATAAAGATCCAAAATTGTAAAGAAAAAAGGATATAACTAAGAGTGCAAGTTTGGCCTTGATGGCCCAAACCTGCCCTTGGCCCACCTTGATCCTGAATAAGTACTAACCTGAAAATTTTGGCCCTGAAGGCTGGCTAGACCCTGAAATTTCTGACCTTGAGTCAGGGTCAGGACGGGTAAGGGTTGATGCCTTTGGCCCTCCTAACCCGTTTTGAACCCGACCCTGATTTTTTTACTCTAACTTTTGGCCTTGATTTTGGTTTGACCAGACCATGGTTTTTGCCCCTGATGCTGACTTGGATTTTTTTTTTTCTTAGGATGTTCTCCTCTTTGTTTAACATGACAAGGGTTTTGAGATCTTCAGATTGTTTGTCTTATTAAGATGATCTCTTTGTTTATCATGACAAATAATTGAATTTTTTTGAATTATTTGCTTTCTTAGGATGATCTCCTCTTTGTTTAACACGACGAGGGTTTTGAGATTTTCGGATTGTTTGTCTTATTAAGTTGATCTATTTGTTTATCATGACAAATAATTGAAATTTTTTGGATTATTTGCTTTGTTATGATGATCTCCTCTTTGTTTACCATTATAGTTAGAGTTATTTGTATTGTTTGAATGTTTGTTTTAGGATGTTCTCCTCATGATTAGTAAGTTATGACTGTGTTTTTTTTTTTTTTTTTTTTTTAATCTCCTATTTATTATGAATATTTTTCATTTCTTTGTTATTTCATATTTTGCAGAGTCAGGATCAGGGTATACTCGGCCCTTGATGGCAAACCAGGGTCAATCAGGGTCATCCCGACCCGACCCTGAAAAATCAGGGCCAATTAGGGCGGGCAAGGGTTGGGCCTGGGTTGAAGTTTTGTGACCCTGAGTCAGGGTCAAGGCGGGTTTGGATCCAGTTAAGGGAACACAGGGTTGGGCTAGGGCTTTAAGAAGCCCGGCCCTATTGCACCCCCAGATACAACACATCAAATACATTCACAGTTAATGAAAAATTCTTAATTAGGCAATTGACACGAAATTAGCCTTTATAGTTGATAAGGTTTGGTCATTGTCATTGTCTAATTGTAGTTCATTTTTTCAGATCAGCAAGCAAAACATTAGGCTTCATTTGGTATGTAATCTTGTAATGCATTCTAAGGTCAATAGTGCATTCTAAAAAATCATACCAAATGCAGCCTTAGACTTCCACCTATTATTTTTAAACTTGTGTGAATCCATTATTTATTTAGCATATATTTGTCATCTCATCTTCTCAATCTCAACATTTTATGCATTCTAAGCACTCCACCCCTTGAAGATCAACTCTAAATATTGGTTAAATAGAATAAACTATATAGCTATTCTTTGACAGCATTTGGAATCGAATGGTGAACTTTTTTAAATTAAGGTTGTGTTTTGTATGATGTCTTGTAATGCATTATTGACATAGAATGCTATTAAAATAAATTTCCATCTCTTCTCCTCACCCCCATCCAAAAAATAAAAGAATCGCCATAAAATAACTTGCAAAGAAGCAATGATTCATGGTGTATACCTGTGTTCAAATGCAAGAAGCATTCGAGTATAGAAACTATGGGTGCTTTCACATCCCCAACCATCAATATCTGCAGAGCTTCTTCTTCATAGACCCATTGCTCCATCTTTGTAATTCGAGACCTCTTCTTCATATTAAAAACCAACACAATCAACAACAAACCCTAAAATGTAACACCCATGCATTGCTAAATGAAGTTCATTGATCTAGATTCTTATACGAATTAAATTAAAATCGTCGAATCGAACAAAATATCCTAGAATCGACCCTTTAGATCTGAAACCTAATTATCCAGTCCAAAAAATTCTAAAATGGGATCAGAATTGACTAGAAGTGCCTAACCTGACGCAAGTGTTTTATTGACCTAACCCTAGTGTCCATACAAAAAGTGGACGAATCGGATCAACTCGCCGGGATCCCAATTCTTGAAATGCGGAGATTTTTTTGGTAGAACTGGGTTTCGGCTTTTCAAGGTAACCTATAATTAATTTCTTTAAATAGAAATAAATTACTCAATTAGGATTAAATTAAAATTAGCGGTGGTAGGGTTGGAAGGGAAATTATTTGGACGGTGGATGGTGGTGAAGACGTGGGGTTGGTGACTCGCTTTTAGAAACACGAAAAGCTTGACGTGCTTAGGACTAAGGGGAAGCTGCCGTCTAGCACGTCCCTCTTTCTCGAACAAGTTTGTGGGTCCCATGTTAACAATTTTCTTTTGTGGGGTCCATCTCTTACGAGGGACAAACCATCGAGCTTATTCTCTTATCCTTCTCCAGATTATATTATTACCTTTTCATTTTCTTTCAACTTGATTTCCCCAAAAAGGGTTTATCAAATACAATAGGTTTATCCCATTACAGAATCTGGGGAGGATAATATATGTAATTTTATTTTCACCTTTATTTTACTGCAGAATTAGTTTCCGACTCAGACTTAAGCAATTTTATTATTTTACCAAGATCCATAAATAGATACAAACATACAAATTTGAGCTGATTTTATTCATGTAGTGTTAGGCCAAGGGTTTTAAACTCATAATTGCAGATCGAAATGGTTTCTGTTGATTTTGATTTGAATTGAATTAAAATGGGTTGAAATTGATCCTATAAACCATATAATCAGCCCTTTAGATTTGGGATCCAATCGAAAAAACCCTAAAATTCGTCATTTTGGAACAGTTAAAAGGTCAAAACCATAATCGATCATGACCGATTTCAACCTAATTCGATCAATTCAATTTCAAATTTCTTAACATTGGAACAAAAAATTGAAAACAGCCAAATCAGCAAAATTTTGTCTATATAGGAGAAAAAGATACAAAGTTTCTAGCTTTTCATGATTAATTGATCCCATCTGAGCCCTTCTTATTTCTCATAAACATATAGATAGATAGAGGAGTTACATTGACAATGAACCATTCTCTGCTCAATTTGTGCAACTAGAAATGATCGAGGAGGAGGCCAGGTTTTATATTTATAACAAGATGAGATTCAAAAATATCAAAATACAACCTCTCTTGTCTCTCTTCTTCACTCAATCATAACTCATAAGCTATGCAACATATGATGTAATAGGCTACATCATATGGTTTCTAATTACAGTATTTGAGGATTAAAAAAAAAAAAAAAAAGGGAGTGATTGAGAGGGGAAAACCTTCAAAAGGGATTCATAATACATATTTTTTTTCCTTTCCAAAACATAAAAAGAGAGAAGAAGAAGATTTTTTTTTTTTTATATGTATTAACGGAAATTGACTCTAGCTTCATATGTCATTCCAATATACCAGTTTTTAGGGGCAACGTTCCAAGCAAAAATAGTCTGCCTTGTGGTCCGAGAGGTGACCTTGAAAGAGAGAGTTTGTCCACTTAGAGTTTGAAATGCTTGGTATGATGCTCCCCAGTTATGGCTCATGCTTATCCATCTTGTGGAGCTTCCTTTCACTGCCATGCTTACTATGTCACCTGCTCCTCCCACATTCATCACATACACCAATAACCAGTACCCATTTCCTTGTAATTGGAATCTAATTCCACCCTTCCTCATGCATGGGACTCTGCATGTATGAAACAATGAAGAAATTAGTTATAGATTTATTTATTGGATAATAATTATATTTTTTGTTTAAATTAATCCCAAATTAATTAAGTCTGGAACCTTGGTTACTTTTATATATCAGTTGGGTATTTTCATCAAAAAGTCCGAGCTTCTAGGTTGAAATTTAACATAATATCAGATCCCAATATAATTTTCCGTATATACACTCAACAACACATGAAAGAGTGTTGAGAATAATCACATACGTCTTGGGTGTCTTCATATTCCAATCGGGTATTTCACCAAAGTTTGAGCTTTTGAGTTCAAATATATGTGCCCAAATAACTTACCCACATGGGGAGAGGAATTACCTTCCCATGGAGTTCCACCATCCATTGAGGATTTGACCCTGGCAACTCATAGTCATAAAAGGGCCTGACACATATTCTAGTTAGTTGTTTCACCAAACTTCAACCTTTTAAGGTTGGAATCTATGAGTCTGAATCAACTACCCACGTGGAGAAAGAAGTCACCTTTTCCACATGTGGTTCCACTATCCATTGGGGATTTGATCATACTGACTCATAATCATAGAAGTGTCTAACACATATACCAATCAAACGTTTCACCATAGTTCAACCTTTTAAGGTAGGAATCTATGAATCTGAATTAGCTACCCATTTGGGGAGAGGATTTATCCTCCTCACATGGGGTTCCACCGTCATTGGGGATAGAACCCCTCTAATTCGAGGTCAGAGGAAGTTCTGACACGATTCATGTCTCTCGCCGGTGATCAACACATGGGGAGAGGACCCTGGCTTTTCTTTTCTTTCTCTTTTCTTTTAGACGATTCATGGGATAGATATAAACAAAGAATGAGTATTAGTGCATACCGGCGGAACATGACCGGGATGATGCCGGCATGCCAATCGGCAATTTTCATGAAAGCAGGCTTAGCCATGTCGAAGTGTGTCCTTGGTGGGTTACACCAGCCACCAGCATTGGAATTCTCAGCCCAGTTAGGTGGGCAAAGGTTGGTAGCAGTGACGGTTGTGAACGGAGAGCCTTTGTAACAGTGAGGCGATTTAACACACCTCATCTGAAAACAAGTCCCACATCCATACCCATTCTGAAACAATACTGAGCTCAAGGCTGCTGTCTGGGTTCCATAACCACTATCATATAAGTTTCCATATCCACAAGCCCCTCCTGCAAATCAAAAAACCAGAACAAACTCAATCACAGAGACGATAAGATAAGATGGCAACAGTAGAAGATGACTATATATATATATATATATATCTCACAAACCCATTGTTTCAGACGCCGTTTCGTCGCCGTAGAAGGTGGCATGAGCAAGTTGCCATGGACCTCCACGGTAATAAGTATGAACTTGATGATGGCGATAGTAAGCTTCAATTGTAGGAATGTTCATCATCGTCCAGTGGAGAAGAAAGAAGCCAAGAGTTAATGACTGGGAGAAGGAAGCCATGATTGATGCAGCTGGGGAGTTGCAGAGGCTTGACTTGCCAACCTATAACTAATGGTTTGCTTATATAGTGAGAACCATAGCCCATGTTCTATATCTTCTCACCAATGGAAAGACATGCATGGCATACCTTCGTGACCCTCACTAAGTCGGTCAACTTTATTAAATGGAAGATGGTTGGAGGGGGCCGGTGGACCTGACGTGCATTATACCACTCTTAGGATACATAGTCGTAGGCCCTAGGGGTGTCAGCTGGTCGGTCTAATCAGTTGCAGTTGGCTATGGTTATACACCGTTTAGAAAAAAACAAAAATCATTGCTACCCGAGTTGCAGCTATAATTGCAAGTTACAATTAAGTGAATGGAATCTTGGAAGTAGATTTGAAAATACCTAAGTGAACTTTTTCACCTGTACCCCAGTGATTCTATTCTCCTGACCGGTATGGTATAGGAGTTGCAGTCAGGCAATAGCCAAGTTTTGATCGATCTCGTACACCAAAGTATTGACACATTTTTATTCAGTCAATCCTTATTGGATTACTACCTTGCTACTAGGATTGCCTGGGATTACTATTTTCACCAAATTCGACTGTGTCACTACATTCAAGAAAATGATAAAAAAAAAAAAAAAAAATAGAAAACCTCATTTTCGTTCTCATTTATGGATTTTATTGATCGATTAATGCTTGAACCCTACACATTTAATAATCGATTGGACCTGTACTCTTAGGTTATGTTTAGTAGTCAAGAGAAGAAGATAAAATAAAAGAATTTCTCTTTGCACTTGATATGTCTTCACCTAAAATAAGATTCAGCTTTTGAAATTCAAAATTCCTCATGAGAATTGTGAAGTTATCTTTTGTTCTAAAAAAAAAATCTTGTAAGAAACGAAAGAAAACATAAAAAAATATGAAAACTTAATAAGACAAAAAAATGAATAATTACACAATGATTTCCTATGTGTCTCTCTCTCTCCTAAAATTCAAAATTTTTTGAATTTTTTTTTTCTTTTATTTTCTTCTCTTGGTTACCAAACATACATATTCTTTTTATTTTCTCACCATTTTATTTCTTTTCTTCTCTTTTTTTTTTTTTAGATTCTTTTTATTTTATTTTATTTTATTTTTTTCTTCTCTTGGTTACCAAACATAGCCTTAGGCTATACACGAGGTCGGACCAACATAGCAATCTTGACCATAAAATTTTCAGTATTCGTATCTGATCTCTTGGTTTGGGCCCACTGATTGAGTTGTCGAGTTGGGTCTATTAAGATTGTGGGCCGGCTGTTCATTAGATTAAGTGTGTACGGTTCGTACCAAACAATTAAAGTATTAAACAATAAACAAATCAGATTTTAAATAAGGGAAACAGTTTGGTGACGGCGAAAGACGTGCTCACCAGTCTACAGCACCGCTCTACAGGGGACACGTACTCATTTATCTAGAAATTTCCCAATTTAAATATACCCCGTTTTGGCTGCTTCGACCAATGAGATTAGGCTTGAGCGAACATCCTGATCACGTTTTTCTCTATTTAAATTCAAGGAAACAATTCTCATGCCCACACTTTTCCGTGCCTTCTCACATCTTGACTATGTGGGTCCGGTAATATTCTCTTTCTTTCATGGGCTCCCAGTTGACGTAATAGTTTCTTGTGATTGATGTAGTTTAGGAGATTCTTCTCCCACGGTCGGTGTGAGCGATCTTATTTTTTGAATTTATTATTAGAGATTCTATCAAAAAAAAAAAAAATTATTATTAGAATAAAGGTTAGTTGCCAGGATAACCCATTACCAGCATGAAGCCAATAGAAGCCATCCATAGAAGAGGTGAGCTGATCATTTTACTATCCATATGAGAGGGAAGGAAAGATATGGAGATAATATTTTTTTTCCTTGTTATTATTGAGAAAAAAGATAGGTCATGTTGTTAGCGTGTCCCAACCTCACCATTGGTTGAACCACTAGTTCCAAAATAATTAGCAGCCAAACCCTCTCCTGTTGTTATTTTAGAAATAGGAATTTCTCTCAGTGGGGAGGAAAATCATCCATGTTGCAGTGGTTGTATCTGCGTTGTTAAACTTTGCAGAAGTGTTGATCATATCATCATCTCTAGTCATATAACAAAATTTCAAGTTGATCAAACTTAAACCATTCTTATGACATCTTAATTAGATGAGTTCAATTGATTAGCCAAGTTGTGTGATAAAATAAAGGTCACATAAATCATGGAAAGTGTCTAGCGAAAGGCTATTTGCAAGGGTTCCTACCTGAAATTGTGCTAAATGCATGGTTTAAGGAATCATAATCGGATTAAGTGAATCTTTGGATTTGAATCAAAATCACATCAAATTTCGATCTCAATCGATTTTTGTAACATTCCCACATCGCCTACACATGAATCACGGCATGTGCATATAAGTGATACCCTCCTTAGTACTTCAAAATGTATTTCAAAATTTTGCGATGGTCTACTTGCCTTCTAAAAAGAACAATATCTTGGAGTTTTGGTATGCATTCTTGGAATGTATTCTGGACCAAGAACACATTCTTGACTGTTAAAAACATTGTTTGGCAAGCATTCCATTCTCAAAATTCTAGAACATGGTCAAGAATGCAACCCATTCTTCCATTCTCCAGCTCTTGGCACAAGCCGATGAAAATAGCTCCGCCATTAATTTTATGAAAGACACCTTCTCTCCCAAGGAATGGTGTCTCATTCTTATGAATCTCCAAAAACTACTTTTCTTTCTCTCTCTAAAAGTTGCTTCTCTCACCCCAAATCTCTCTCTTTTTCTCTTTTCTAAGATCTTCTCTCCAATCCAAAATCCTAGAATTTCCTGTTTTCTCACGATCTTTACAGGTTTGATGTAAGCAATATTATCTATGGAACGATTCAAATTTTTATATTTTTATTTGTGAGTTATTGATGTAATATTATTTGGGATTTTCACTAAAAAGATTTTGCCCATGAGATGTTTGATAAAATGTCTGAACATTCTCACATCAAAAATACATTTTAAAAAAACATTTTATCCAAACAACGTTTTCATTTTCAGCTAAAAACATATTCTGTATTTACAGAATGAAAATACAAATTCTCATTCTGAGAATAACACGGCCTAAGTGAAATGAGAGTCCCACTTTGAGTTACGTGAAATTCACCGACTCCATTCTCCATCATATCCATACGTTGGAATCAGTGGTTACGTAGGTGATAGTCTCGAGGAGGAAACCCTGCACTGTTCACGTGATATTCAGATGCTAACTACGTAAGCGACAAGAAGTCCCAACGTTCAACACTTCTCTTTTTCTTCTTATTTGATGCAGCCCCGGCCACCGTCTCCTTTCAAATCAAATACTCTCTCCCCAGTCCACACAAGTTAAGCCGCCTTCAATTGCCTTATTGTACGAGGAGCAAGATGACCTCTCCTTGCACGCTCGTTTTAGGACGCCTGGAATATCGCTCACCGGATACCTCCTCAGCTACCATCCACTTCTCTCCCTCTCTCAGTCCTACGCTGCCGCTCTTCCTCTATTTTGGAGATTAAACCTAGCTACACACAACTATAGATCAGAATGTACATTTGATTTAGGTAAGCCACTAAATCTACCTATGGAATTGTCAGTCTACATGGCTAAATAGATATTTGCACTCTCTCTATATATATAGTTAGGGATGTAAGCAAATAAGATACCTAAAGCTTTTTGTCTTCATTCATGACAGAAACATGCAGATAAGTAGAGTTGGACGAGAGTTGGGCGATGCCCGCATTGGAGAGGAGCTTAATCCAAAAAGAAATGTTAATGAGAGGGTGCCAATTGATACACTTTTAGTTCAATGATGCAGGAGATAGAAAGGAGAAATCAAAACTATACTGAGAAAAAGAATGCATTCTCAACACCAAACTGGTACGTACCAAGTCAATTTGGCTTTGGTATGGTTCTTTATTCGGTTTTAATAAGTAATAGATGGTATGATTTTCATTAGATTTGAAAATTTAGACACTGAAATACATATGGAAACAAGGGTTATGTCTAGGCATTCATTATGCTAGACAAGTAGGGTTCTTTCTCCATATATTGTGATACATAATATGTAATTGGAAGAGGGTTGGGCATGCCGCCAACTTTCGATTAACTAGTAGCATACATCAATCATAGGATTGGACACAAAGGACAAGGGGAGGAGAGAAGATGACACATGCTGGGCACAACCTTTTCCCTATATAATTATTATGAGAGATGGTTACTTGGAAGGTAGCATATGGCCCTCTGTCCATGCAAGGGTCAATGGAAGCGTGTACATAAGCATCAACAGAAGTGGAATTTTCAACTTTCATAGAGGTAGGGAGGTCAATTTCCCCCTCAATGTCTTAGAGCAGAGTCACGTTGCCTTTTAGACTTCTTTTTCACAATTATTATATAGTAAAAAGAAAGCTACCCGTTTATACGTGCCTATGTCTATGTCTAGACAAAAGTGGGCACGAAAAGATTGTATTACACCTGCCCCATACACTAAAATGCCTCCTAATGGCCTCCCATTGGTTTGAGCGCTAGGTGTGGGGTTCTCTTGCCCTTTATATATGTATTTTTGGTTTTGATGCCATTCTATTTGTCCGAATGTCTTTGCCTTACATACTAAAATCGTGTACCATGCCAAAGAAGATTTTTTTCTAGATATTGAAATCAAAACAATCCTTCTTCGATATAGTCTAATATGGTTTTAAATGAGAGAAGGAAAGAAGAAGAAGAAGAAAGAGAGAATAAGTGAGATGTGGTTGGAGAGCAGGGAATATTCACGTACGTGAATGTACGTGAACGATCATGGTCTGTGGATATGGCATCTATTAAATGAGAAGAGAGAAAATATGTCATATCCACGGACCAGGATCGTTCACGTACATTCACGTACGTGAATATTCACTGGGGGTATCCGGTTTTTTCTCCTTACATGAGTCCAATAATTAGCACCCAAGGAGAGTTATCTTCCTCCTCGTACGCGGAGCTAACCCGGATTCGAATCCAAATTCCAAACCCAAAGTATCGAACAGATTGCTTTCAGATTTGTGAAGATATTTCGCTTATTTAAGCTCCCAACTACAGTGAGCAGTGAACACTGCAACGACCTCTCTAAACCAGTGCGGGTCGAGCCTAGTCCAAACCATCGACGCACCCATCTCTCTGGTATGATCCCTTATCCGACGCTTCGATAACCCACAAATCTACAAGCGATTCATCGGGAGCGGTTCTATCTTGGATGGCAACGGTGGCATCCGTAGCGTGAGAGAGTTGAAACTGGTGTTGGGTATTCCGGCTGAGACAAGTAGAGAGAGGCTAGATGAGCTGGATGATGATTCTCATGTTATGATCTTTAGTATAGTTGGGGATCATCGTCTCATCAACTATCACTCTACCACCACTGTTCATGAAGTAGTAGAAGAAGAAGAAGAGCATGACCATGATGAGATTGGGAAGACGGTGGTGATTGAGTCTTATCTGGTTGATGTTCCTATGGGGAGTAGTAAGGAAGATACGTGTCTGTTTGCTGATACTATCATAAGGTGCAACCTTAGATCCTTAGCTTGTATCGCAAGAAGATGGCTTCGGTCTAGGGCAGTGAATCTTCACGTGCGTGAATGTCCCTGGTCTGTGGATATGGCATCTATTAAATGAGGAGAGAGAAAATAAATGCTATATCCACGGACCAGGGACGTTCACACAAGTGAAGATTCACCGGACACGCTAGTAGTCTTTAACTACTGGTGGCATAGTTTTAGGAACTATGGACCCAGCTGTTTCTTTTTCTTTCTCTCTCTCTCTGGTTTGATTCTGGTTTTGGCTATTTTACTGAGCCAAAATAAGATGGTTTGGATAAATCTTTTTTTTTTTTTAATTGAAACCCCGCAATGTTCAGACATGCATTTCAACATATGGATGTACACCCTTAAGTTCTCCCAACTATTAGATACTTGGTTGGGTGCTCAACGGGTTGGAGAAAATCTTGTTTCGCCACGGTTTTGATCTTGTACAATGTTGGTGGAGGCATTGTGTTGATTACTGTCTGTAACGACTTGTTTTTCTTGTTTTGTATGAATTAGACCAAATCAGTAAACTCATGATAAAATTGTAAACAACACCCATTTTACAATCAAGGGGTTTTTGATAATAGTTCTGCCAGCCCTAGAGAAAATATTACTTTGAGTTAGTTCACCAGTCCTATCAGAATATATTGCGCTCAGTCATAGGTGAAATGACTAACACATCTCTCATTAAAATCGGGAATTCCTTCTCTGCTGATGCTTTCACGAAATCCCATTGGCCCCTATAATGGTGCTAGGGCTATGCACGCTACCTTTTAAGTAACCCTCTCTAGAATGTAGGAGAAATAACGCTATTTGTCTGCATTCTCTACACCAAAACATTGGACACTATAAAAACTAGAGGGGCAAAAGTGTCTTTTCATAGTATTCTATGTCTGGGCATAGAGAGCGTAGATGGGTAGCGTTTTCTCTCCCAAAATATATTATGCAAAAGCTTCCCGTGTGTGTACCGTCATTCAAGACTACTCAATATTGGGTTTGGGTCTACCAAATTACCCAACCAATCTTTTGTCTACGTAAAAGGCAAGCACCACACCCTCTACGCCTACAAACATAGTTGAGCATGAAAATATCCTATGTGAAGGTAGTTAAGTCTTTTCACACTCAGCTGTATATAGACGTAAGAAACGCTAGATAAAAAAACATTCTTTCTCCCTTAACTAAAAGTATCCAAAACAAAAATAGATATAACAAAACTACACAAAACCAAAATAGTGCCTCACCCTCCAACCTAATCTTTTTTGGACATGTTTTCCCTCTACTTCTTTTCTTCTTCATTCTTCCTTCTCTCTTCCACCTGTCTTCTTTAGGACCAATTAGTCTCGAAATTTTGAGATGGGAAACTAAACCCTCTTGGGATATCTGATTGTCGACCAAGCATTCTTGAGAATAGAGAAATTGACTCATTTGGACTTTACCCTTTTAGTTAAAGTGTGTGCAATGGGGACAAAGGAGAGCCGATCCGTTAACACCATGAGCCAAACTTTATGAGGCCTAAGGCGTTAAACAACGACTTGCCTTCTATATTGCAATTGATGATTAAAGTTTCAAAGGAGAAGAGGATCAGCCTCGTGTGACATCGATTCATCTAAAAAAACATTCTAACAGAAAAAAAAAAAAGAAGTAGAAGATAAAGAAACCTCGTAAGAAAACAAACTGAAAGTATAATGCCAACATACAATACAAAGTGAAGCCCTTTTCCCCTCTCCAGGTGCCCTTCTGTATCCCATTTTCTCCAATACAGAAGAGGAAATTATTGAACCACCTCCATGGCCCAATTTTAGACAATGACTAGAAGGAACTGGGTAACTGACACCTATCACCAAGCCAGAGGATTATTACTCTCCTCTATTCTAATCATGTGAGCCACATGTGAATAATATTGTCCTTTGTGCCGCCATTGATGTGGCGTGGGGAACCCTCTCCCGTTATATTATATAGGATCATGGGTATTAGAATCCTCGTGAAATAGGCAAATGAAAAATAAATATGATTAGATTATGACATTAAAGAAAATTTTGAGATTAGCAGTAATTTTTGTATTATCCCCCACCGCACCCCACCCAACCCAAATTAAAAATTCTGAATTGTTAGAATCATGTCAATTCAGTATAAGAATAAAAATTTGTTGGGGGGCACACTTGATCCAATATTTAGGTACAAATGTTGCGACTTGATGGTCAAGCAGTCAAAATAGCCTCTTGACATTATCGGGGTAAAGCTGCATATTTTTCGGCCTCGCACACGTGGGAGCCTCTTGCATCGAGTACGCCTTTTTTAGTACAAGAATAGCTACTAATGGAAGAAACGAAGGACCCCTAAATTTTCTCAAGGGGAATTGTTTCTTGTGGGGGGAGAGTGGCCCCTATGCATGCATAACCAATAGAATCGTGCGAGGAAACATCAATAGAGGCCTCATTTTGCATTTTATGGGAGGTGAGTTGGTCATTTTCCCCCTCCATGCATATCTAGGCGTAGGGGTCAAACACCCCCCCTATTTTTTATGGTTTTTTAGGTACCAATACTTGATCCATGATTCCCAAGGTACAACATAAGATTTTGAACATTGAGGCAGCCAAGGGCATTGGTTTTTTCCCATTTTCCTAACAGAGCTTGGAACAAAAGCCTCAACCTTCCCAAGTATGTCCCCCCTGATCTACTGCAAATGGAAGCAATTTCTGACTGTTGGGGCTCTCCCTAAACAAATTAGCCTTGGAACATATTAAATGATGGTAATGGGGATGAGCGATAAGCCAAAGCTTCAATTTTTTTTGTTGGGCATTGGGTTTAAGAACTGAGACTAATCATATGACAGAGTTGAATGGCAAAATTGATATAGCAAAAGCATAAGACAGGGTTGAATGGAGCATAATCAAAGGCATATTTGAATTTCTAGGATTTGGGGAACACTAGTGTGATATGATAAGTTACCTTATGGCATCAGTCTCTTTCTCTATCAAGCTGGAAGGTACTGTTTTCAATCATTTCGAACCCTCTAAAGGCATTCGTCAAGGTTGTCCTCTAAGTCCTTACTTATTTATCGCTATCATGGAAGTGTTATCTAGACTTCTGTCTGCTTACAAAGATTTAAATCTGTTTCGAGGAATTAAGGTGGCTCAAAGTGCCCCAGAAATTACTCACCTCCTGTTCGCAAATGATACATTCACTTTTTGCCAAGCTACCCCAAAAGACTTGTCCACCATTAAAGGGGTTTTGGACCTGTTTTGTGATCTGACAGCACAACACATTTAACTTTGAAAAAAGTGAAGTGTTCTTCAGTAAAAATGTTCCTGCGCATGATCGATGCAATCTATGTTCACTCATCAGGATACAAGAAATGGCTACGAATTCCAAATACCTTGGAACCAATATTCTTCACCCTCGATCCCGATCAGCTAGCCTCCAACATGTTGTGGACCGTATGGCAAATCACCTATCCACATGGAAAGCTAAGTTTCTATCCTATGCAGGAAGGAAGATTCTGACACAATCGGCTCTCTACTCAATCCCGATTCACCAAATGTCTTGCTTTGCTTTCCCGGAAAAACACTTGTAAAAAAATTGATTCTATTTGTGCAAGTTTTTGGAATGGGAATGTATCCAAGGAAGGGAAAAAACTCCACCTCATCGCCTGAAAAAATATTTGCAAACCGACTTATCAAGGTGGACTTGTTCTACGAGATGCCTCAACACAAAACAAAACTCTTCTCTTGAAACTGGGGTGGCGACTTCTATCTAAACCAAATGCCATGTGGAGTAAGATTGTTCGGCAAAATACTACCATCATAAATCTATTTTCAACCCATAGGTCTACAACATACGCAGGTCTTAGATTTGGAAGAGCTTAACCTCAATTATCCCGTTTCTCAAGAATTGCATTCTCTCACGGATAGGAAATGGACAAAATACCTTTTTATGGCATGATCCATGGCTTCCTTCACACATTGAACTCAACGAACCAAGGACAGGTAGGTGTAATGCCCAAAAGGTAAGTAGCTTAATCTCAAATGATTCTTGGAATAGAGAGTTGGTAAGTAATACCTTTTCTACCACTATAGTCAATAAGATTTTGCAAATCAATCCCAAAACCCAAGATGACACATGGTTGTGCATATTACAGCCTAATGGGAAATTCGCCACAAGAACGGGTGCCAAATTTCTTGGCTCCATCAATAGGCCCCATGATTCTACAACTTCCCTAAATGGGAATGATGGAAACTAATCTGGAAATTGAAATCCCACCCCAAATTCAAAATATTTTTATGGAGAATCTCACATAAGGGCATTCCTATCCGATCAATTCTAAAGAAATTGTTGGATATTAACATAACATGTGTCTTCTGTAATCAACAGGAAGAAACTATATCCCACTTGTTTTTCTCTTGTGATTTTGCATCACATATTTGGGCGGCATAATCTCTAGGATTTCGACTTCATCTCCTAAATCTACCCTCCCATGAACAAATCTTTAACCACATTATAAATGATAGGAACTTCCCTCAATCCCAAAAAATGTGGGTAATTAGTACACTCTCCATTACTTTATACTTTATATGGAAATACAGGAATGACATCATTGCTTCCACCACTTACCCCAACCCATATTCCGTTTTGCACAATATAAATAATTGGATTGCTCATCTTCGACTATCTTAAGTATGTTGATGCTTTGCATTTCCCTAATACAAATGATCTAGCAAGCCTAACTAGAGGATGCCATAACCCTTTTTGTCGTACCCGGTTTTGATTTGTACTGGTGCTACTAATATTTTGACATCAGCCTCAGGATGGGCCTATGGAATTCTGTTCCAAGGTGAGCTTAGGTTTATCAGCTTAGATTCTTCTACAACATCTCAGAAGGAAGAGGTTGAAACATAAGCAATTTTAGCAAGCATGCAAATGGCGATAAAAAACAACTGGAAGCTTAAAGAAGTGTGATTCTCATATAAGAAACTCTTACATCTTCTTCCAAAATCGAATGGTGAAGTATGGCCATTCTTCAGTTTGACAACTTTTTGGAAAATCCACAAACTATCGGATGTGATAACCTTTCATTGTAAAAAAGTTAATAGTAGCCCAGCTATGATTTGTCTACTATCCTTAGCCACTGATGGCTATACAAACTCAAACCTATATACTAAGAGCATATGTAATATGCCCTAATGTTATCTTTCTTTTTCTTATGAATAAAAAAAACAAAAAACAAAAAAGGAACTAACTGAGACTTCTCTGCTCCATCTATGTTTGCCATATATTGTTAATCCCTAATTCTATTGTCTTCTCTTTCGAATACAAGTAATCTCTTTGCTATAGACCAAATAAGTCTATAGTTATAGTGTCTCGACTACATTTCCTCTTACAAAAAAAGGAAGCTTTCCACATGGGATTCTACCACTTAAGTATTCGGACCACAAGTCAAAATAATTAATGTACCATTGCTTTATTGTAATACTCCATAAATGATAAAATCCCATATAGACGTATGAGGAAATGAACTAGAGTCGTTCATACTCCAAAAGATATATGTGGACTTAGCTTAAAAAATATTCTCCTTTCATATAAATTCACCAAAATACCCTTTTTTACAAAAAAAAATGTCCTTTCTAGTGTTGAACTGCCACTTGACATTCATTGTGTATTAGAGAGTAAGGTGCCATTGAGGAAATTGGAAAGGTAACATGGTTTCAAAATCAGATTGAAAATAGTGAAATCATTCGGATTAGATCAGTATTGATTGAGATTGATCCCGAGTGTTAACAAATCCACTTAGGGGTGTTAATCCCAAACTCGCATCGATTTGATTGATTGAGCCCGCATTGTTTACCAAATGTGGTGGGCTAAGGCCTTACCCGTTTATAAATAAGTAGTACTTTGTGCAAGGGATAAACTTGACATTTGCTTGATTGGATCAACCTATTTACAAGCCCGACTCTACCCAACACATTTAGCACGATCGTTTATATACATATTTGATTTATTTATTTTTCATAGAATAAGGTATATACTGATATTTTATCAACTATTAAATGTAATTAAGTGTCATATATTGTCTAAATTGTTGATGATTTAATAAAATATATTAAAATTTCTCAAATTTAAGATAAGTAAAAATCATTTAAGGCCCGTGTAAACCTTTATTGGCACATTACCCATTTAAGCCCCAACTATAGCCCGGTTAAAACTCGAAAACCGATCAAGTCCAACAACGAGATTGACTCATTCCTTAGATAGGCAGATCACAATGCAAAGGTATAGGCCTGCTATGTCCGGCTAGGCTCGACTGAGATCAGCCCGGTCCAACCGATTGATTTAAAACACATATAATAAAATGGATTTAAGAAAGAGAGGTAAATCAGTCCGATCCAAGGCTGATTTTGAACGATCGTATCTGTATCGGACCAATTCTGATCCGATACCGAGATTAAAAACCATAAAAGGCAGTGAGCCAAAGCGTAAGAACAACTGAGGCACATTCTAGAAGTCCGAACACTGGAAGACGATCCAGAACAATAGGGTTGCAGAGGATATAGAGAATAGAGATGGCGGGAGTCGTGGAAGCTCCAAACAGACCTGCTAGACCCCTTCCCCCTTCTCAGGCCAGAGGCCCTCCACCTCCCGCTCGCCCCCGCTTCGAGCCAGTTGATCGCGAGAAGGTGCTCTCTCTAACAAATCCCCTCCTCGATGCTTTTGTTTTATTAAGTTCACCTCTTACTTTGGGGACATTAGCTTTTCTAGTTTCTGGCTTTCATTATAAATTGATGCAAGTGCTTCGTCATCTTGGTGGACATTTCTAGGGCTTGTAAACACTGCCTATGACTTTGAAAACATTAGCTTTTTTAGTTTCGGGTTTTCTTGATAAATTGATGTAAGTGCTTCGTCATCTTGGTGTACCCCTCTTCCTCTTCTCTCTTTACCCCCAACCGGTCTTCTTCCCAATGTGATACCGCTACTCTTTGTCTCTCCCCCCTATCGTCTTGCACTTCCTTGATCTGAAATCCCCAGATTCTCTCTCTTATGTTTTCGACCACAGCTCTACAATAAGTATGGGCTTCAAACCCTAAATCTCCTTGCCAAATGCTAACCATGCCGAGTATCTTTGTACAACCTATATGAGCCAAGTGCAAAGAGTGGCTTTTGCTCATTGGTAGTTGATACAGCCACTTTCTTCTTTGTGGCTGGTTTTGTATACTGGTTTGAGCTACATATTCCTTTGTATGCACATGAAATCTTGAAATATTTATTTCTATGTGCTGCTTTACCATCTCTTTGCTTTGCGTGGTTATACGCCTTATTCTAAATGTTGAGATTACATATTTAATGCATTAGGTGTCCTTCCATTGTACCGTATTGTCTATACTTATATTATATATAGTTGTAGTTATTTTCTATATTGGTGCATCAGGTTGGCATCCGACATCTTAATATATTTTGCCAATCCCCTTTTGCATGGATCCTATTGTTTCGAGTACTTTTATTTCTTTTATCCAATAGGCATTAATCCATCTATGTGTTCCATTTCCCAATATAACATGCGGGGTTTAGGCCTCATATCAAGTATGACCTCGGGTAGATCCTATTGGAGAGCAAGGATCGATGTGGCTGACCCCATTTAGCTGAGATTCTCCCGACTTGCTATGCTATGCCCTCTTTCCTCTTACTTTGCTACTTTCATCTTTCATATTTCATCTTTCACCACACCTTTCATAATGCATTTTTCATTTATCCTGCCCCATTGTTCATATGTTTGGATCCATGTAGTAGACCTTATTAAGTTGGGATAAGGCTTAGTTTATAGGATTTGGTAAAAGCAAATCGGTTATTATAGGAGGTGACCTGAATGGACATGTTCGGAGCGACCTTAGAGGATATGAAGATGTGCATGATGCTACGGAGAATGAAGAGGGGATCTCAGTTTTAGACGGTAGCTTATGATGTATCCATTGTGAACATTTTCTGTGAAAAAAGAGAGGAGCACTTAGTTACTTATAGAAGTGGGCAACATACTAGCCAAATAGATTTATGCCCAAGTAGAAGTTTCAACAAAGTGTTATGTAAGAACTGTACACCTTGGGAGAGCCTAACCATTCAACATAGATTGGTGGTCTTGGATATGTGCCTCAGTACTCAGAAATGTAAAACAAGTGTATCTATTTGCCCTAAGTAAGGTGGTGGAGATTAAAAGGAGATTCCTTATATACTTTTACCGATAAAGTGGACAAACAACGTAAGTGGAACGAGGTGACAACCTATTTTAAGAAGGTTTCTAAAGAAGTTCTAGGGTAAGCAAAGGGAACTCGTTAGGCCCATAGGAAGACTTGGTGGTGGGATGATAAGGTTCAGGCAACCATGAAGACTAGGGAAGCTAGTTTTAAGACATAACAAAGGACTAAAGAGTTAGAAGATAAAAGAGTTCTGATGTTACTAGAAACGAAGCAGCAGATTTTGGGATAGTAAGGGAAAAGAAATACGAAGACCTTTTTAATAATCTGAACACAAAGAGAAGGGGAAAAAAATTTTGGGATAGTAAGGGAAAAGAAATACGAAGACCTTTTTAATAATCTGAACACAAAGAGAAGGGGAAAAAACTATCCATAGAGTAGCTAAATCAAGAAAAAGGAAGTGGAGAGATTTCGACCATGTGAGATGTATTAAAAGTGATGATGGTAGAGTGCTAGTAAAAGATGAGGTCATTATGAAGAGATGAGAAAAATATTTTTATGACCTACTAAATGGAGACATTTCGAGTAAGAGTGGATAGGAAGACTACATTTCTCTTCAAGACACCACATGCCATAAATATATACGAAAGGTTAGAATGGTTGAAGTCAAAGAAGCCTTAAGAAATATGAAAGTAGGCAAGATGCCAGGCCTTGATAAGGTCCCACTAGAAGTGTGGAAGAGCTTAGGACTATGTGGAGTATTAATGAACTATACTTTGAAGATAAAACTAATGAGTCATACTATGAAATTGTGAGAGAAAGTTGCCCACCTGAGAAGAGAAACTACCATCTCGGAGAACCAATTTGGTTTTATGCTTGGTAGATCCATGACAAAAGCTATTTACTTACTCATGAGGCTATTTAGAGCTTACAAGAAGGATCTCCATTTGGTCTTTATTGACCTAGAAAAGGCCTATGATAGAGTTTATAGAGATTTAAATCAGGCATGTACTAAAGAAGAGAAGGGTGTTGAGTAAACACGTGGATATAATTAAAGATATGTATAAGGGCATTGTGACTAATGTGAGAACCATGGGAGGTTAAGGCAATAAATTCCCAATTACAGTTGGGCTACATCAAAGCTCAACTTTAAGCCCTTATTTGTTTGCACTTATCATGGATGATTTAATCATGACAAAGATGAGATTTCATAGTATATGCTCTTTGCTGGTGATATTGTTTGGGTGGATGAGACAAAAACATTGATTAATGTAAAGTTAGAGTTATGGAGATCAACCTTGGAATCAAGATATTTTAAGATAAGTAGAATGAAGACGGAGTATATGATGTGTAACTTTAGTCACACTATGATGGATAATGAAATGGTGAAAATTGATGAGAGAGAGATACTGTGAAGTGATTATTTTAGATATCTGGGGTCAACCATAAATAGAGGTGACATAGAGGATGATGTTTCACAGAGAGTTAAACTGGGATGGATGCAATGGAGAGTTGTGTCTGGTGTGTTGTGTGACCAACGTATCCCCTTAAAGCTTAGAGGAAAATTCTATAGAAATGTCGTACAATTGGCTATAATGTATGGGGCGGAATGTTTGGCATTTAAGAAGTGTCATATAGATAAGCTATGTGTAGAAGAGATGAGAATGTTGAGATGGTTGTATTGCAAAACTAGGAAGAATAAAGTAAAGAATGACCATATTAGAGCTGATTTGGGAGTTTCCCTGATTCTTGATAAGCTTTGAGAAAGTCGTTTGAGGTGGCATGACCATGTTCAACAGTGGTGTTGGGTTGCACCAATAAGGAGGAGTGATCTGATTCAGATTGAAGAAACCAAAAGGGCTAGGGGCAGGCCTAAAATGACCTTAGGAGAAGTAATGAGGAAAGACATGCATAGTTTAGGCTGAACAGGGATGATGCATCTTTTAAGGGAATTCACCCTCCTCTTCATCTGCATCCTAAAAAAAACAGCGCCCCAGATTTTCAATTTTTTTCTGCAATTATTGATCATCTTGTGTACTTGGATTGTTGAAGCGAAGAGGTATCACTCTTGTGCAAGGGCTACCTACGATGAAAGCAAAGTTTAATGCCTCGGTCTCTAAAACAAAAGCTGTTGTAGTAAGGCATGATTTTTAGGATATTTCATGGTCAGGATCTGGATGTCAAATTGAAATAGCTGAGAAACTAGATTAATCTATGTGATCAGTGAAACAGAATTTCATTCCGTTTGAGATGATATTCTCGTCGCAGACCTGTTTGTAAAACATCTATGGCTAGATGGGGAATCAAAAGAGGTCACGAATATATTTCAGTAAATCTCAACGCCCATGGAGTAATACTCCCATGTTCAAGACATCAGATATCTGATTCCAGACTGCTTGGATGCCTTATGACCTCGTATATATTTCTGTTATCTAACTTTGGAGCTGATCATCTAGCTTCAGCCTAATTTCAGAGTTTCATGGGCAAGAGCTGATACTGATCTGCTTCCGTTAAATTTATGATTTTGGCTGATGTTTATGGGGAGGTGTATCCCTGGCTTTTGTAGCCCTTTTTCGTACCCTTCCCAGTAGAAGGAGAGAGAGGGGGGGGGGGTGGAGAAAAATAGAGAAGCAAGCCCTGACCAAAGGGGTGTCACAAAGAAATACATAGATCATCTTTTAGTTTCTTGTCCCAATGCTATCTGGAGATAGTTTCTTGTATGGCAATGATCCTTCGTTAGAACTGTACAGGAAATAACAATGAAGGGAAGAATTATGTTGGAATTATCTTGTGGGTGGATGGTTTCTTTTGACATCAAAAGTTCTAATGTGGGTGTTGTTCCTTACGCTTTAGATGAACAAAAAATCAGGGGAAGAGTACTTGAAACTCGAGGCTTTGTCAATCGGTTCTAAACTATTCAAGCCAAGTGGCTTCCTGGATGATTGAAATTGAATTCTGTTGATGCAGATCAGAGAGATGGATCGGCTGGTGGTGGGTTTCAGATCGATGGAAGAGAACAACCCCATCTGCTAGGGAAGAAGAAGGCAGGATAAGAGGGGCTGTTCTGGGACTTTGAATAGTATCAATGGTAAAGTGAACAGTAACTCGAGAGGAGATTGTTTGGAGGTTGGGCCTCTTACAATATATTTATAACTCACTGTCAGGTCTGTGACCATGATTGGACAGAATCTGAGACTTAAAAAGGGAAAAAGAAAAAAAGAAGAGATAAATTAGGAAACTCCATGTGTGGCTGCCATTGGAGTGACCTGGACAGACTTGGACACTAAATGAAAGGCAAGGTTTTAAATCTCGATCTCGCCACCCATCTTGCTATCCCAAAAAAATGAGATCTCGCCGTGATCTTGTATTTTTTTGGCGGTCATCTTGCTGGTTGATCTCGGTGGGCATATGGCCTTTGTAGCCCCTGAAACTATGTATTTATCCTATTTTAGCCATTCTAAACACAATGGAAATATCAGTTTTGTAAAAAACAAACTCAAAATGGTACTTTGACAATGTATCCTATGTAAGTGGTCTGTGACTTTGCGAGTCTTCGAACACTAAATCTAGTATGATATATTAATCAATCCACCTTCCACAATCAACATTCTGACACAACATAATCATTAGAATATAAAAGCCACCTTCCACAATCACATATAAAAAAACCAATGGTAAGAAACAAGACTTGATAATGTTACTTTGAAAAATATGGGTTTGGGAAGAAATTTTTACCTTAAACTGTTCTTGAGGAGAAAAACCACCACCAATCTTGAATATCTTTGCTTCAATGCAACTAAGAGTGAAGATCTCCAAGAAAGAACAGATGTTCCACAGATTTTGTGTTTTTTCCCTCAAAAATAGGTCCCAAAGGCAAAACCTGGCGAAACCAGCGAGATATCTCTCCTAAAGGGGTCGAAACCTTGTTTATATGATGTGGTCCAAACCAGAAATTGGACCGAGATGAACCGAAACTGGTCAAGTGGAGATTTGGACCGAGATCTCGAAATCTCATTCGAGATTTGGTCATTTTTTGACCTCGCCTGTTACGCCAACTCGCCTTTTCAAAAAAATGAGATTTCAGTGAGATCTCGCCAAGATCTCGCCGAGATCTTGAACCATGATGAAAGGAACCAAACAGAAGAGGACTTTAAGATCTCCCATCCTTGGACAATCGGAGTAATCTAAGTTGAAAACATAATAATAAAGAAACATGAATAATTACCTGAAAACTAATCTCAATTGTAACGAAATGATTGGGACTTTCCTTAGCCAACACAACCACGTATCTAAAAGGAAATAATAAATCTGGACTGGAGATTAGGTTCCTGAAAATCAGTAACTCAAATAATTGCAAGCTGTAATACCTCTTTGGGTCCCACAAATCCTTCTTTGAAGGAAACCAGAAAATTTCACAGGCAAGGCTGTTCATGAGTTACTGTTGGCACATTTCTGTTCATGTGAACAGAAAAGTCGTTCTATAATAAACCAAATCAAACTGAATAGTTTCATATCTGGCTCAAACCAATTGGTCCTGCATTTACTTTTGCAGGGCATAATTGGAAAGGAAAATGGAAATAAGTAAGTACATGTATTTGGGAACTTCTCTTCTTGGTGCTTCAAATGAATATAAAGTGTAAAGTATCCAACTCTGATTACATTTCTATGCTCATTCTCTGAATCAGTTATGGATTGAACTGGAATCCCAGCAAGTACCTTATATTGTCATGTATCGCTTATTGATTATGAACCAAATTGAATTCCTCTGTCCTTCTACTGCACTTGTTCATGACTTGTCATTTGCAATGCATGCATCTTTCCAAATTTTTTTGCAATATCCAACTATGTGAAAATTTTCTAAATATCATGAAGATGTCCTTTCGTTTGTTCTTTATTTTTTAATTTGATGAGGATTTGCATTTTTTTTGCAAATGCAGACTTGCCCTCTCTTGCTTCGGGTTTTCACTAAGGTATTATCGTGCTTTTTATTTATTTTTTGATATTTTCCCCCTTTCCTAAAATTTGATGGTGTAAAAGTAATATGTTTTTAACTGCCAAATGTCCTGCTAAACTTAATTATACTTCCACATTATTACTGTGATGTGCTGATGCATGGTAATATACATTTCAGTGAGCTCCTTCTGTATAATTTGCAGTTTCACATTGTCCTTTCCTTTTCCCGACATATTTCATTGTTAAGGGAATGAAAGAATTGTGGCCATAGTTTTCTTCTTCTAGTAACGGCTTATAAATTCACGTTCCTTCGAGCTTCCGATCCTCATTGATGAGCCTAACCAAGATATCACTTGAATCGTCTACTAGAAACCACAGATATTCCAAAAATACAGCCCATTTCATCCATAAAGTCTACTTTAATAAACCTTATGATGCAGTAGCACTTCCGTGGACCGGCCCAGCCTATTTGGAAGTTTAGACCTGGATAAATCAGGTCCAAGTTAGTTTTTATTTATATGCTTATGGAAGGATATTTGGTTATTTGTGTGCTTATATATATAATTAAATATTCATTCCTAAGCGCATATACCCAAAAAAAAAAAAAAAAAAAAGGAAAGGAAAAAAGAGAAGAACCCTAACCGTAAACCTTGCTCCTTTGAATTTGATTCCTTTCAACATCACTAAGATTTGAGTTGCATCATTAAGTTCCTGCATTTAAATGCTTACTGATTAGTATCTTGTTACAATGTTTAGAACATGGATATGAGAAGCATCATATCCTTAGCCATGCATGATTTGGGTCCATCAAGCATTTGTGGCTTATTTAGGGATACCAAAGGGACAATCATAAAGTGTTTCCAGTCCATTAGGAGAATGGAGATTCTAACTTGTCTCAACTTATCTGAAAAGCCTTTTTCCCTTCCTTTACTAATATCTGTGGCAGTCTAGGGAGAAGAATGGAATCCTCTGGAAAAATGTGATCCCTAACCAATATATAGTTGTGATCTGTTGGACTGGAAAAAGTGGGCCAGCTCCTGGGCTGTGAGCTATGGTGTCAATGTACAGAAATGAATTCCTAAAGTAGCTCAAGGTTTCAATGAGCTGGTGACTTGCAAGGCTGTGAAGTGCAACACAGTGGCTGAAAGTGATGTGCATAAAACACAATTGGGTTTATTTTGATGGAAATAAGCTTTGGGTTGGATTATGGATGGTGTGAGATTGTTGGAGGGGAGGTCATGGTCCAGGAGAGGATCTGCCTGTGGGGGCCCAAACCCAATGGATGGTGTGAGATTGATGCAGGAGGTCATGGTCCAGGAGAGGATCCGGCCTGCCTCCCTATAATATGGGTAGAAGCTAGGCCTACGAAATTATTTAAGTATCTTTATCTTTTAAATTTAATTGTTATTAAGTGTTTTAATCAGGCTGGATTAGGATTTTTTATATCCATTCTTGTTTCGAGTCAGTTTCCTAGTCAATTTTTGTTACCTTATCAGTTAAGGATTGGTTTAACCTTTTCCTTTTTAATATTCGAGTCTATTTTTGTGTCTTCTATATAAGTTTTTGATAGGGTACAGCCTTGTACACGGATTTGATTAATGAGATTTTGGCTTGAGCCTTTTCTTTATTCTGTGAGACTGATTTGCTGTGAGATGCAGTATTATGTTGTTGGGAAGCCAATACTGGCTTGGAGTCCAGATCAGCTCCCCATGTGGGGAGACGAGTTACCCTTCCCACATGGGATCCCATTGCCCAAGGGGTATCTGGACCATGAGTGAGAACATTTAATGCACCATTAATTAATGGTTTGACACTCCATGGATGGTGGGATCCCATGGGGAGAGGATCCAGACTCTTGTGGCTGGTGGGATTCCACTTGAGACTAGGTGAGATTGCTTAGTCATATCTTTTTCTTCTTCATTCTTCTCTTCCATTAACCCTTCCAAGTACTGTTCTTGACTTATGTTGGTATCCCAATATTGTAAAACTCTTCTGTTTTGGGTCCATACATATGAGATCTCAGATATCAACGCAGGTACTTCTAAACCTGCCCACGGTTTTAGTTTTTGTATCAGAAGTCAGTTGAGTAGAGTCCCATAAATCTGGAATTCTTCCCATCGATTACCATGTTTATTTGATCCATTAACTCCTGCTGTGATTACCTATTAGTTGCTGTGAGATATCTGTTACTGTTTTATCATTGATTTCGCCCTTCGAAATCTGATCTGTTTCAGTTATACAGCAATGCCCTTAACTCTGTCGATCTTATGGTTTTGGGTTTCCCATCTCAAGTTGCCATAACCTCTAATCTGGCCTTTGGATTCAAATCATCTTTTGAGGAGTCGATTCTAGTTATGTTATCAACTCCATATTGGAAGATTAAATCCATCTGTGTTGTTGGTCTACCATATCAAGTTTTTTCAATTCTGGTCACTTTTAGATGACTCGATTCTGGTTTAATATGAGTTTCTGAAACCTAGTTACTAAGGCTTCTAGAAACCCATCATGAAGTCTTCCAAGAGCCTGCTAACATTGATTTTATCTCTCTTTCAACTTTCTATAATAAGAACATAGGGCAGAGTGCCATGAAGCTGTTGAGATGAGTTCCCAAGACTAATATGAAATCTGAATGGTTTCCGAGGAGTTTGATTTTGTAGATGTCTTCCTAAAGTTGAATCAAGCTTAGGTGGATGGTTTGTAACAGATAGATGTCTTGACCCTATATCATAGGATGCTGTCACGGAAAAAAAAAATCTTTTTGTTAGTGGTCAGTGATAGAGGAGATCCTTCTTTGCTTCACTGTTTCATGTGGAACCTGCACGTTCCAGTATGGTGTTTTTTCCTTTGGTGCAACTGCAAGAACAAAATGCTTTTCTTGTTAAAATATGTTCCCTTCGTAATGAGAGCAGATTTTTGAGTCTTTAGTGCTACTGTAGTTATATTGGTGCTTATGGCTTGTAACTAAGAATTTGACTTTCAGCAGTTCATGTTTATGATTTTATCCTTGCTCAACACTAATGAACCAATGAGTGGCATTCACCAACAAAGAATGGTTCGCCCTTGGTTGCATTGTACTTAAATAAATAGATGTGTTAGTTACCATCATGGTTCAAGTGAGTGGAATCGACCTCACCCCTAGAAATCAATTTCTAATCGGCCAGAATCAGAATCGGCTGCTTCCGATTCCTCAAACCGTGGCTATGCTGTAACGCCAATGCCAACTCAGTGACAAATGCTTATAATTGGTCTCATCTGAACCAACTGTCTGGCGTTGGTGTTCATTTTGAGTTTCAATTCATTGTTGAGCCAACCATTGTGGTTGGTATTGTTGTTATTGAGACAAAAATTTTGAGCCAACTGAATTCAGTATATGCATGCAGGTTGGAGGTCATCATACTAAGGAAGATTTTGCCGTGAGGGGCAAGGAGCCCAAGGATGAGGTCCAAATATATACATGGAAAGATGCTACTCTTCGCGAGTTAACTGATCTGGTAAGCTCAATGTTGTTTCTCAATTGATCTTTGAACAGAAAAGTCATTTGTCATATCAGTTGATATCAGTTCTCTTCTAGGTGAAAGAGGTTGCTCCTGCAGCACGAAGAAGAGATGCAAAACTATCATTCGCATTTGTATATCCTGATAAAAATGGTCGTAATGTGGTGAAACCGGTATGTAAAACCACATTTTTAAATATCAATTTCTATGTGATGGTGCATGTCATGTATTCATTTCCATATCTTAGTATACTTTATATATGGACAGTGATGGACTGAAGTGTAGCTTGATATCATTGGTAATTATCAACTTAAGCAGTCCAACCAACCATTTCAGGAAAAAATAAATAAATAAAAGAAACATGAAATCACACACATTACTCAAAAGACCCAGGAAAAATGAAGGTCTAACCATAACCAGTATTGCATGTGCCTACTCTTGTTACGCTACCAATTATTATATACTTGTGATATTTTCCATTCATGAAGGTTGGGATGACACATTCTTATGGAAACGGGAGGCGACAAGATGACAGCAAAACACTGGCTGAACTTTTCTTCCAGGTAATTATTCTTGTTAGGAAATGCAACACATCTGAGAAATCCTTTTCTTATGATTACTAATTGTATACATTGTGATTTGAAGATTGGTGACTACTTGGATGTGGCGATCCTGTAGAGGAAAAAGTTTGTGCTGTTGTGGAGCGGTGCTGATGTTATTGATGTAACAGCAATCTCTTGCAACTCCAGATGATCCTCAATGGTTGCTGTCATGGAGATTAGTTTATTTTCAACTAGGATTGGCAACTGTCAGCATATGCATTATAAGTTATAACAATGTACTATGGGATCCGTTGCTTAATATTGAGTGTGATGCAAAAATGGAAAATGTAGTTGTTTTCGGTGTAATGCATTGGATTTCAACCTGGTGTTGCTTTCAATCATATATGCACTGTGAGACACTGAGAGGAGCCATATTCAAGGGATTTAAGTTGGAAAACAAGGGAAAAACTTTATAAGATTTATTAAGGGATTTAAGTTGGCTTGAGATGTTTTCTTTTCACCATGGTGAAGGAACTTGGTCCGTAATTGTTGGACTAGAAAACTCCCTTGGCATAAGGTGGACGTAGTTAGCCTTCTTGTCTTGCATTTGCATGAGGCTCCGAAGTTGGCACAGAGAACATTTTCCCATAATTTTACGAGGAAAATTAGATATCCATTACTTAGCAAACTTACTAAGAGGTGAAATTTTTGTGGATAGGTAGATCTCAAAATATTTTACTAGTTTGTTTAGTTTTAGGAAAACAAAATTGTTCATGTGGCAAAATTGAGCATTAAAATTTGAAGCGGAAAAATGAAACTTGTCTAGAAAAAAAGGGACAACGGAAAAAACAAAGGCATACATAAATACATTGGTGGAAGTACAATTGAATCTGTATTTGAAATTTAACATCCCCAATCCATACCATTTCTAAGATATCCAAACGGTCAAAATGCTACATCATCTTTCCATGTAGCCTAACTTAGTGCTGGTCTAAGAATAACCTCTAGACTGGCAAGTCTAGAAAAATATTTGCAAAATGGGAACCACGCAACCTGGAAGATTCCACCAAGCATATCCATTTGTTAAACTGATCCGACTTTCCTGACAAAAAAGACTGCATATTCAAGTGTACAATGGTTAATGGGCAGGCTAACGAAGGTTTAGGCATATAAAGTCGGGTCAGCTTTTGCCATTGAAGTCTACAGTTCCATCTCTCATGAAGGTAACACTTCCTGCTTGCAGATTCTTTGAATTTAAATTGCAAAGCTGTTTCGACTGCTTTAACCACCAGGTATTAACATTGGTACCTTACCGTTGGACCAAGCGTGCCCCTTTTTTGAACATCTGCCGTATGCTGAGAGGGAACTAATTATAGAGTTCAATGCCTTCAGGAGTCCCGTTTTTTTTTTTTATTTGGGTGGGTGGGGGGTGCAGGGGTGAGATTGTTTTGTTTACGCTCAGAGATGCAAAGAGTGAACACAGGGGAGAGAGATCAGAGGACCTCAACTTTACAGTCTGTTTGTAGTACAAACTACAAACAGCTTGATTCTATGGATGATTCTTCTACTACGAGTATACATCTTAGCAGCAAATAAGCTTGTACCAAATATACATATCAACAACTTGACATACATATGGACAGACTTAAATGTTGACATGAATCTAATCTTGGCGCCCTTTACTCTTCAGCTGCACAGACAATGCTTCTCAAATACATGCAAGGTGATTTCAGCACCGGGTCGATATTAACAGAAAGCTCCACACCCTTTGTTCATATTATTGCATGAAGAAGCATCAATGGTGTCAGTCTTGCTGGAGATTGGCTCAAAATTTTCATCCAAATAACAATGATGATGAAGATACCAATGGTAATAATAATAAGTCATGTGGTTTGCATTATAATACAGTAGTAGTTCAGGTGGAAAACAAGATAGATCAAGCACCCTAAACGTCATTCTGCTGCTCTATCATGCATATACAAATCTGAGCTTGTCTAACGATACATGTATTCCCCTCTTTGACTAATGAGTGATCAATTTTGTCAGTTTATGTGAAATAACTAATACAATTTTTTTGAACATAGTCAAGTAAGGATTATGCTGAAGATAATAGACAAGATGCATACCTCCACTCAAGCTTCACTTGGCTCCGGTAATGTTATCAAGCGTGTTCCAGAATCATATACCAATTCCGTCCCGCAACTGATGAAAAACAGATGCCAGATCATAGTCACAAATATAAGCATGGAACAACGCAGGCATGTCAAACTCCTTGAGGCATACACAGATGGGGTTGCATCAGTATCAGGTTGGACTGGTGGACAACTGATCCAATCATTAATTAGATTGGAGCAGGCCAATCCCAGATTGGGCAGGTTGACACTCGGCTTAATGATCGAATGCCTAAACTGAGAATAGGGTAAGTCAAGCCAACAGCAGGGTTGGGAGTGGACGTGGGTTGGCTGGAATTGAAAGTATTTGTTGATGAATACAGTGACCAAGTAGTTTAAGACTTACTTTGAACATTTAATGTTATTGGTGGAACCACCACTAGACACTGATAGAATAGTCCCAAAGAAGGAGACATTTTCTGCACCACAATTAGGACATGGGCCCTGGAAAATAAAAGAATCTGTCAAATATGCGATATGTAATAAATTTTACATGAATATCAATTTTCAACTAATCAGATATGATGTTGGAGGCGAAGCCTCGTACCTTTAAAATCAAAAAGTCTTTCACAATTACGTTTGTGATTGATTGAGCAATCCAAAGTATGAGGGGCAAAGCAGCAAACCATGTAAAAATGAAACTGAATGGCTCTGGAAGCTGCAATGTGATGATTAAATCATATTTAAATTTTAAATTGTAAATTGAGAAAGAGATGCATTGCATGAATTGATGCAACTAGTGATGATAACTAAGCCCCACACAGATCAAGAGACAAAAAATCAATCAGAGTTTGTGTGTCTGCACGAGCGCACGTGTGTGTGTGTGTGTGTGAGAGAGAGAGAGAGAGAGAGAGGTGGTTATTTCAGAGGCAGTAAAAAAATCCATATTTTCTGAAAGGAGGCTGAAAACATCATCTCACTAATTGGCTAAAAAAAAAGGCAGAATGGCTATCTGAGCCTCAAAATTGCACCAACCCTGAAGAAAAAACTATAATGAAAAAGCATCAATAAGAATAGAAATAACTAAGCGCTGGTGAACTGGCATCACAATTACTCGTAGAAACCCAGCAATACATGTATGCGTGATTTCTAAAACAACTTTAAGTATCATATAACATGTGTAAAACTAGATTCCATCATCGTAGAGCTAAACCTTATTAAGGTTCTAGATCAGGAATTCCAACATATTGTCATGAACCAGTTCAACAAAATACAAAGCGTAGTGTCAGAAACTCCAGAAGTAGGTGACTGGTAATCTATTGATTCTGTAGTTGAACCATACACCCAATCTCTAGAGATGAGGCAAATATATCAGTGGCAAGAAGTCAAAAGTAACATACAAAACAAAATCAAATATCACAAGCACATTCCTGTTTAACTTGCTCAGTTAAACAAGATCTCATCAACTTTCAAATGATTTTGTTCATAGGCGAGCACCACTGGGGATCAGCATCGGAAAATAGAAGGAAGAAAAACCAACCTCCAATAGATAAGTGATCTCAAATCCAGTCAAATCATCCAAGAAGAAAAACCTGTAGCATCAAAAGAAACATGTATGACAAACGGCAGCTGAGGATTGCCCTTACACATCTTATGAAGGGGCAGCCCCTTATTTGATTACTAGTGAGTAGATAAATAACTGAATCTACATCAACACTTCTTATATCACCCATTTTCTCTACATACACTCAACAATTGAGGTAATTAAAGCTCTTTACTTTAAGTGAAATGGCTAATATTTTTGGTTGGCTAGAGAAATAAATGAGATCATTATATCAAAGGCAACCCTCCCTTTTGTATATGTAGTTTTGTGAAGATCTAGTTTATCATCAATATATGTCTGCTGACTTGAATATCTCTTCTCCCAGCACTTCCATACCCATTTCTCTCCATTTTTTAACATGTCTTTCCGTTGTGCTGAGGGACTCCAAGGATTCTACATGATTCAAATGACTTTTCTTTAATAAAAGAATAAATTCTGTCAAGTCAATATCATACAGCAATTTGTTTTGGGTAGGAACTGGTAGGGTATAAGTAGCTCAGATGGGCAGTGTAGGAACCATATTTTGAACATTCCCTAGCTTGATTGACATCTTTGACCACCTATAACATATTCAATCTTGCATTGGAATGGCGGATCTAGTCAGCCAAAAGACTTTATTGAGTTGAGCCAAGTTATTAAGCAAGTTAAGGCACCCAACTCATTGAGGTCCCAAAGTGAACGTCAGAGAACTAGAGAGAGAGAGAGAGAGAGAGAGAGAGAAGTTGAGCCACGAAGATGAATCATACTAGTTGGCTCAAATGAACATAACTATTCACGTATATCACGGAAATGGCTATTACACTAGTAACTTCCCCATTTAATTAATAAGGAAATAATCATGTTACTTACAACGTCAGTGCAACTACGGCGGCTGGAACATTCAACAGGAACATCTTGAAATAGTCAACAGTCAAGTCACTATATACCTACAGGAAGAAAATCAAAAGTATCAACCATTAAACAATGCTCTCATGGAAAACACTAACCAGTAACCTGTTACTGCCCGATGGCCTTGACATCACATGCCCAAGTCCAGCTATTCCACCAAAAATAAAATAACATAACATATAACATGAGAGGGAACTTCCATAAATTAACAGTAGTAATACTATCTAAATGAAATGCTAGCATACCTTTCTACTACGAAGGCTGCACCGTGGGCCTTCAACGACAATATCGCTCCCTTCCGTCTATTAAATGATTATGCAAAACAGGGAAGGAAAAAAATGAATATTATTATTCTAAGACTGGAAGAATAATATAATTTACACTACTACTGTGATGAGACTATTTTTCTGAAATGGATCTGGAAACAGAAAACTAGGTATCCGCTAGAAGCACTTCAGGAGACTTACAACTATCAAACCAAATCAAATTACATGTTCAAGTGTGTCCAAATCAACTAACCTTAGAACCAGTGACATGTAGGAAGTTCCTAATAGAAGATCTAAATACTTAACAACACACATTAAATAAATGAGTTGACCATGTCTGTGGTGCAAAGTGTGACAATAGCAAGTATCCATCCCAAAAACATAAAATTAATCATTTTCTTTTGGGCATGGTTGAGGTACAACAGATTGACATAAACTAGAATCCTTCTATCAAGCTAATAGTTTGGAGAGGGGAAACAGGTTTCCTTTCATCTTTTCTGTTCATTTCTTTTTTTTTTAATGTGCAAATCATATACAGGAGAATACCAGTAGACAAAAACCTTTAATAAGTAAGCATATTTTTTTTTTGGGTGAATAAAATACATACCAAAGGAGAAGAAAATACATACAAAAGCCCCTAAGGAGGGGGGGCGGGGGAAGAGACAAAGGACCAACCCTCAAGGAAGGGAGGGAATCCGAAGCACAGAGGGGGGGCTGGAAGACCCCAGGACACGACAATGTGATTGTTACTTGGGGAGGCAATACAAGCACGAGAGACGCAAGAGACCTTGGCTTTGACATCAAAGGAAATGGACTCCCAAATCTGATGAATAGTCAGCATATTTCTTTATCTTTTGTAGCTGTTGAAATAGAAAGATTAAGAAGCCAATCATTTCTTAGTTAACAATAACCAAACCAAAAGGTTTGGCCATGTATCTCCTTTATCCATTTGGGCTTTGCGGAAAAAAAAAAATCATATATGCAAAGATGCATTAACCAATGAAATGCATTTAGTAGTTAATCCTGGTTTGGTCTGTGGATAACAAGCACACCAGCAATTATTCTTGGAAGATTTTGAAAGAAAGTTAAAAGGACTTTCTAGGAAAAATAAACATAGAAATTAATAGCAGCCAATGTAGCAAAACAAATCTTGTTGGGGGGAGCAAGATCTAGGGAAAATAAACATAAAAATTTATAGCAGCCAATGGAGCAAAACAAAATCTTGTTTGGGGGAGCAAGATCATGTTAATCTGGCCTACTATATATTGAAATTTTGTAGCCCTCTTTCCAGATGGGTATGCCATTCAGTTCTAATGGTTCATTGACCAGTCAATAGTTCTAGAGCTTCAAATATAGCCTTGACTAACGACTAGACTCTGCACCCTTTGCAGTTGGCAGTCCAAGGAAACCAACTGTTTGGCCCAAGAAACATCATTCACCTTTCTATCTACCAGTTGAATCCCTTTCTTCAATTGAAATCTGTCACTACTCTTTAGTCAACCTCCCTTTTTGAGTTCATCAAATATTTTCTTGTGGCAGTTGAAGCAATGCTGCACAAACCTTAAGTCTTATCTTCAATTGGTCATACTCCTGATCTGTCATTATGGGTTTCCCAGCAACATAAGCCATTGAAGCTTCTAAAAACTTCTGTTCATCTGAACCTGCATTCCAGATGAAACAAAAATAATCTATCATGCAATAACAATGTAGAAATATCTTCAGTAAACGATGAGAGAGAGAAACTTCAGATTCAGACTTAAAGGATAAAATTGTTTGAGGAAACTAATAGCCCATACTTAGCATAACAACGCTACTTCCTTCCCACATTAGTTCTTCCTTCAGATTGTCAAATTCTTCATTTGACATAATAGCCTTTCCCTCATAATAGAATGCCTGTAGTATAAGAACAGAAAACCCAGTATTGCTTACTAGTTACAAAGATGGAAGTCAAACAAAAATTACAACCATCAGACAGATGTAGAAGCATTAAAACTAAGAAAAGTCTTGTCCATCCATATCCACACCAGTATCAATGCATGGTCAAATCAGTGGTTGAGTGAGAAGGTAAGATTAAGAAGATAACTGCCCAGCGGTAACTCCACCCTTGTACATGTATCTTCTCCTTGTTATACACATATATATACACTACTATCTTAGGGCAGATGAGCCGCACATACCAGAGGAGTATGTGTCATACAAATACATAAAAGCGTAATCTCAGTATCACAAGATAATAGATTGGAATAGTTTTAGTATTATATCATAGTATATAATTGAAAAAGGGCGTAGACAAGAAAATTGTTAGTAGTATGAGAAAAATAGAAAAAAGTAAGGGAAACAAGAGGGAAAAGTGGTAATATATTTCAGACAAAGGGTAGCTCGGGCAATGAAAATTAAACAAGACTAATGTGTTAAAATGTCTAGGAGAAAAATGTGGGCCATCATTGTCTTTTATACCTTAAAGAGGGTTTTTTGAAAATAAAAAAGTAGGAATATAAGATATTGGGGTAGTGTGGGATTGAAAAACTGAAAACCAAGGCAATTATCATTATAGGACCATCTAAATTTTTTTAATAGAAATATATAATTTAATGTATTAAATATAGAAAGAGAGAGGGTCATTTAGGAATATAAAAATGTGATTAAAAGGTATGGAATAGTTTGGGTATAAAAAAAGAAACCAAGCATGACAATAAAACTCATGGAACACCAGTGGGCCCAATAAATTTTCCCCTTTAAGGCAAATGATACAGTGATAGTTGAGGAATAAAATAAATAGAATATAAGGGTGGTTTAGGAATAAGATATGTTGAGTGGCATTTCTGGAATAAAAAATCTTGAAACAATAGAATGATTAGGACATCCGTTGGGGTCATCATTGTCTTTTGTTATAGGTAATATTAATATAATATAACTGATAAGCAGGGGCATTTTTAAGATAACAAAATATAAGTAAGGAAGGCCTTAGAGTGCATAGGACTAAAGACAGGACATCCCAAATTTTCTTTTATAAGGGCAGAATATAAATGTACAACAACATGTTTTAGTACTTGTAACGCTTGAAGAAACTCTTGTTCAAGCTCCCCCAACGTCTTCTTCCCTTTTTTGTCCAAGCTACAATATGGCAAGATTTTACTGTCAACAACTTCATCTCCTTTAACCTGGCCTGGAGATAACAGTGGAGTCAGCAGACAGCCTTCCATTACATTACATAAGCAAATAAAGACAATACACCTAATAAGCATAGAGGAAAACAAAAGGCACCAGTGAAGTGATGTGAGATTTGTAAGTCAAGAATGAAAATAAATACAGGTATGCAAGGGGAGAAGCTATATCACTGTGAAACTTGATGATAAGAAACTTCTTCAGACATCCATTCAATGATCACTACAGCGATGGATTCATGACAGAAACTTTGTGGAGGAAGAAAGAGAAAAGCTACATACATACACAGGATTCTATGGTCTGAATTCAAGATGACTACCGTGGCTGATCGCTCTTCCAGAAAGAATAATCCATGTAATATAGAATTTAGAATTGAAATGACAAAGTACAATAACTTCTCTCTAGAAATTCTAGTGATTTATAAGTTGCAAATTTCTCTCTTTTCTTTTTTCAGGATATGAAAGTAACAAGTAATTACAAATCAACCACAAAGGTGGCGATGAATCGTTCTATAACTTATGGGTCCATCGTTGACAAAGTTCCGCATGTAACTGATCAAGAGAAGTAGCACACTATGGATAATAAAAAACAAATACAACCTTGGCTAACTATTAAACGATAAAAGCCACAAGACCTTGGGGTTACTACTAAATGATAAAAGCATGCTTGAAATTTAAGAGACTAATATTCTCAAGACCTGAACCTAATAACAAATATTGAAATATGTAATCAATACCACAAGCCCAATTGACTAGGGATACAATGCTAACCATGTTGGGACTCGGGTAGAACTCACCCTCAAAAGTTACCCTTTTAAGGAGAGGGTAACCAAGTCCTTATAAGCCTTTACATCGGGCTACACACATCTGATGTGGGATTATTGCTTTCGTGTGGAACCCCAACAATCTCCCCCTCCATGTTGGGGCACGTGGGAACTGAGATTTTTCTCGAGGGATTTTCAACATCCTTGGAGGCACACTTGATTTGTCACGCCCTGATGTAGATTGAGCCTCTGTGATCTAGTCTTACATCACACCCTAACTCTGATACCACTTGTTGGAGAGCAAACAATCACACACATTATGAAAAATTTAACGTGGTTCAGCAAGAAAGCCTACATCCACCCAAGATATCCAGAGATTTTCACTAAGCCAATAAAAATTCTCTACAACACTCTCCAGTCCCCAGCTCACAACTTGATCGCGTTTTCTTATGTTTAGAGTTTTCCCCACAGAGACAATATATAGAAACCCTAATCCCCACACAATTACAATTTTACCCATGTACATGTAATGGACCCAAAACTTGACCCAAACATATACAAGCCCAATAATAATTATGTTGACCACAATAGAACACAAGACACAAAAACCCACCAAACCTTTTTAAACGATTAGCTGCCATTTTACAGGAGATCTTCCAATCACTTTCCATGGAAATATACTCCACTTCTAAATGAATTTACTTGGATTTTAATCATAATTCAACGCAAGCTGGATGCAATGAAGATTATGTACAAAGGCAAATTTTCTGAAATATGGGTACAGAAAGTGCATTCAGCTAATTTGCAATTCATCATTACAAATTACCTAGGTACAGACTGGCTGTTTCTTTTGCAATGAATTATGATCTATCATATTATTAATATCAGAAAAAATTCAATAGAACTTTGTTGTGTGAACTTTAGTTTATACTAACAATGGAGATTGGTGTGACAACAATATTCAAATACCCACTGGCTTCTATCAATGTTTTATAAAGTATCAAGGAATCATAGACTTCATGAAGCCTGTTTAGACGCATACACCATTGATGACCTCCAAAGTTCGCAAACTTTTCATCCCAATTTCTTCTTTGTAGTATCTCTCACAGTTGTATCAAACCGTGGATGCTTTTCTGCTGCAGTACCAATACACAATCAGGTTGGTACCTGCTGCAGATATAAATGAAGATCATATACTTCCATTTCCATTGCAAACTGTCTTACATGCCCTCAACCCTGAGTCCAATTGCTTATTTTTCTAGACTCAACCTATCCTTTTTCCAATTTTTACCCTGAATCAGCCGTGTATCATGGATAATTAGATTTCTCTAAAGGTGTCAATCACTTTGAAGTATGAACGGTGCCGTTGAATTGGTTATGATTCCTATCATAATGAGTCAGAAAAGATGCTACCAATTGCAAATCCATAAACAAGCGAAATGGATTCCACCCCCTCCCCAAAAAAATAAAGTGGAGATTAGTAATAATTTGTAATGCAAACAAGTAATACTTTCTCTGTGATCAATTAAAGAAAGATGAGATGCTAACCTTGTTGATCGGTTGCCTTAGGGGAGAGTATGAAAAGCTTGCGGCGAGGCGATAACCGTTGGTGGGCAAAGAATTGGGGAGATGGGTTATGAGCAGATAGCGGTTGCGATGAATGAAGTCTTGAAGACGAGAGGGAGATAAAGGGTCTACGGATATGGGCAGAGAGGAGCCGAGAAGAAGATAGAGAAAAACCCAATTCCGTGAGCATTTCCAATGACGAAAGAGCGAAGAAGACGTGCTACCTTAAGAGGAGTAAGAGCTTTGATGTGTGAGAGTTCTGCTGTTCAGGCAATGATGGAAGCAGTGAGAGGGTAGTTTATGGAGCTCCAATTGGTGCCTGCTTCTTGACCTTCTTCCCATTGTGTCGAGTTGCGAGAGATGGACCTACGAAATTAGCAAAGGATAAGGCTATTTAGAATGTGTGGAGGGAAATTCAATCGCTTTATATATTTTTTTTCTACTCTCCTCGTTTCTTTCCTTGTCGGCTGTAAGTCATCAAATAGAAGATGGACTGGTGTTGTGCATATCATGTTTCATCTGCTTATCTTCATGGTATCTGCCAAGTCGATCCATTTGGGTTGTGAAACATCTTTCATGCATTCTTTTGGTGACACGTGGATTCTTGTCTTGTATTATTCTAAGATTTTTGGAGGGGGGAAGGGGGGGGGTGGTTTTCTTTTTCACAATCGGGATAATATGTTGACTAAATTTTGACACTAGGATAATCATTAAAAAAAATGAATAATTAGGATAATCGTTCTCGAAATAGGTTCATCGAAATGATGGAACAAGGTTTTATTGTTCTATCATTTTACATTTTTTGTATTGTGTTTTCCTTTTTCATTCAAAAAAAGCCAAAAACATCAAGTTAGCACCAAATGTTTTATTCAATCTTTTTTTTATTCCCATATAAAGGAAACATTTTTCTGAATTACTACCGAACACAGTATAAGAAAATGAAATCTTTGGTTTAGTATTTACGTTTTTTTTTTTTTTAATGAGCCGAGTAAAAAAGAAAAAGAGAAAACAAAAAATGTTGAACATTTGATAAATGTTACATTTGAAACAAAATTATATGTCTCTGATAATTTCCCTATGACCAAAATCTTTTCAATCTCCTTAAAAATATGCCCTGTCTCCTTGAAACTCTAAATAACCAAAACCTTCTCTGTCTCCTAAAAACTTAGAAGAACTATAATGGTGAAGAATCCGTGAAAAGCCCTCGCTCTATCCATGCTCTTCCTCAACACTATTGATCACTGGTCTCCCTCGTCCCTATCTGAGTGAAATCGAGTTGAGAACAAAATCCCGTTCGATTCCCCTTCCTCTCATTCATCATTGTTTCAATGAAAGCATTTTTGAAACAGGTTTATCAAACATCACTTTTAGATACAAAAATGATTTTTTTAACACAAAATCAGAAATTTCTGATTTTAATATGAAATGTTAAAAACGTTGCCAAACATAATCTAATTCAATTACTATATGTCAATTAAAATGATATTGTGAGAGAGGGGACTCCCGCATTGGATACATAGGATTCCTCACCATCATTGAAATTTATCTCCTTTAGTAAGACATACAAGTGCTATGGTTATACTTAAATTTTGCCAAAAAAAAAAAAAAAAAAAAAAAAAATCAGATATATAAGGAAATCTTTAAATATTCTCTGTCTTAGTTTATATAGTTTGGGCCTTGCTATCAATTGAATTTTGTATCAGCTAAGCACATCACAGTTTCACCAATTATGCTAAACTTTTTTTACTTTCATTGAAAGCATTAAAGAACACGAAATATCCTGTGTGAATGGCCCAAGATGTGCCTAGTGGGAGTTGAACTTAAGACGTCCGAGTTTACAACTCGTACCAAGTTCGTTGCTCACTAGCTGCGCTACCCCCTTGGGTTACCAACTATGCTAAACAATTATTGTTAAAGTGAAAAAAATATGCTACTTTCTTAGAGGAGTGTGCTTTGTTAGGAGCCTAGTCTACGTCAATGCTCCCTTGGTATATCTCTCTCCTCTCCAATGGGGGCAAAGATATCATTTCATGAGAGGACGAGAGAGATAGACACATAGGCATTGATGTACACCATGCTTCGGGATAGAATACAATTTCCTTAGCTTTTAATAATGATTATTATTTTTACACATCTCAAGCTTTTCCCTTATATATATATATTTTGGTAAAAATCAAGGTATTATAATGATATGTAGAAAATAAAGATTGATATGAAGTTAATCAACATGTGATAATTTGCACACTGAATTTATTCGCCATGCAAGAAAAACTTCTATGAATAAAAATTGACCCATTGAATTTTATTTTGCAATGACAAACACCAACTTAGGTTATCTTAGGGATGGGGTCAACATGTTACTTTGTTAGTATACTTATTATAGATTTATTTTCTCATTGAGAAAAGACTCACATATGTGCAGGGATACATCACAAGCAAAAAAATCTTTAATCCAAAATCGAATCCAATTGATAGTGCCCGTTACGGTACCGAATAATCCCGACTCAAATGATTCCCGATCTGAACCCCTTCGCCGACAAAGTCCATATTCCCTATTATCCTCTTTCCAAGTTTACATTTCCGTCCAAACAAACCTATCGATATCATCTGCTCCTTCTCTCTCTGTGTTCGCCTGAGCGCCAGATTCATACAGAGAGACATTCAACACTTCCTGACTCTGCGTTCGCACATTAATTGCTTCGTTTCCTTAGCAGTTCTTCACTTATTCATAACCATCTATCGTTCTTGAATGGTTCATCTTACTATCATTTTGGCGTGGCATCTCCTTTTCCCATTCTTGATTTTATTCTCACATTCTTGTTCTCTTCTCGATATGAAGATCAGCGATTTTAAGCATCTGAGGTTGGACTAGGCAGAGATCTGTACTTCAATTCTCCCCTTATTTCTCTTTTATTTATTCGTCCAATGACGATTACTTTTTTTTTGGAAAACCCTTCCTGGCAGGAAAAGGTGGTTTTGATCTGAGTAAGTAACCATGGCTTTGAAACGGGGATCTTCGGGTGCTGGTCTTCAGAAGTGCAGAAGCGGTTGGTGTCGTGTACATGTTGGAATTCTCTTTTTCTTTGCGGTTTTCGTGCCCTTACTGTTCCTCATCGGACGGAGTATCCACACGACCACCGGAGTTGGTTAGTTTCTTTTTGGACTTATATTCTGCATTTTCGTCTTCTTAATTTGGTGTAAATGGGATTGGGATTTTTCATCTATCTGTAATGTGGCTACAGTCTCTGTTACTTTCCTGGATCTCACCTTGGTTAATCCGTTATTTGAATCTCCTCACACTATAGCAAGGACACATAAGAGGAAATAAAAGAAAAGAAAATAAAAGGAAAAATTTCTTCTTGTTCATCCAGAGAACGGGAAAAGATGTTATGCCTCTGTTGAGTTACTTCGATTCGACAGCTCCTTACTGGAGCAAAAAAAAAAAAAAAAAGGTGCCCAATGAACGAGGGTCCCGCCACCGTGGGTTATGGGGAGGGTCATAGCTTACGCAGCCTTACCTCTGCTTCGCGGGGAGGCTGTTTCCTGAATGCATCTTGAATTCTGTACTTTGGGTTGGCGATGTGGGTGTATTTGAATTTCAGCAATTTTTCGGCTGTTCTATTTACACAACTTTGAATATGTTAAAAACTTTATCATTCACAAAAATTCTTAACTGAAAAATCTTTATCCTGACTAATTCGTATCAGTACGTGAATCATATTTCCATTCCACTCTATGTAGGGCAATCTCTTCTGTTAAATCATCAGTTTGTCAGGATTGGTATCACTTCCTGTAGCCATGTCAGCTTTGGCATTTCTTTCACCTTCAAGAGCCTCAACTTGCACCATACAACTCTCTGGAACTATCATTGATTTTCTGTCGTATATAACCAAAGATAAAATCTTTTTAAGGAGTTCTTTGGACGTTCTGTTGTGGAGATAAGTAGAGAAAAAAGGGTTTTGCTTTTTTGGGGGCAAGTGGGGTAGAGGTTGACAAATACCTTAGTGGTTGAAGATATGGTTTGAGCCCATTTGTGGTGTCAATATACATAATGTACATAACTTTACAGATCAATCAAGGTTATACCTTCAGAATTGGTTATGTCTGATGGATGGTGCTTGAAATGTGTTCTTATTGTGGATAACTTAGAGGGTCCAAATTCAAGTGGTGGTTCGTGTAAGTGGTCATAGTTCTAGTTTGTGGCGAAATTTGTTATATTTCAGTTTCTATAGAAACCAAAACGAAATGCTAGTTAAATTATAAGGAATTTCAGATTTTGGCGAAATTTCAACTCGTTTCGGTCATTTCAACTTATTTCGAGAATTCGAAAATTGCCCATATTTAAAAGAAAGATTTCGACAAAATATCAATTCATTTCGCTGAAATTTCAAGCTTCAGCCTCCTTCCGCCTGAGAGCTTCAAACTGCTAGAAAACCTCAAATTTTTGGCAAAACCCTTTATTTTGCTGCTGAATCAAGGCTTGATGGTCACTACACTACCAGCTATTTCAGGCTAAATACAAGCCAAAATAGGGAAAGCTCGATACCTCGCAGCAAGTGGTAGATGGAGTTGTGCTCCCACATCACAACTACTCAACAACTGAGTTTTGGAGGGGTTATACAAGACCCTTGGGCGATCCTTTCCAGCTAGGTCACATCCCCAACCAATGTCGGAGGAGAGAGAAAGAGGAAATGGAAGCTTTGGCTGGCGGTAATCGAGGGAAGAGCTCTTCTTCTCGGTTTGGACTTCGAATGGTCCTTATGGTCCTTCAAGCTCTCTCCAAGTGTCTTTAAGTGGATTCTAGAACTCCATTAGGTCTTCTTGTATACTTTTCCTACATAGTATAACCTCTAATGGACCTTTTGCTTATAGGGTTCCAAGAGAGATTTGAAGAATGAAACAAGGATGCTTAATTGACTCGCAAACCCTTGTACAGGCTCTGATACCAAGTAAGAAATAAGGAGTGCTAGGGTTAGAGATGAGGGAAGAAGATAGAAGAGAGAAAGGAAGAAGAAGGAGAGAAGATGAGAGAAGAGGAAATGTGATGCAGATACGGCTGCCCTTTCTTGGTTGGACCAGCATGACCGGCTTTGGAAGCCAAGAGCCAAGAAGAACCGGTCCAGCCCAGGGTTTTGGTCCAACAAGGGTTGGAAATAAAATTAGTAGTTTACTTAGTATTTTATTTCATGCTTTTATTTTTCAGACTTGAACATAGGAGTAGGATTTACTTCCTTGCTTTTGTTTCCTTTCTATAGTTGTTTCCTAGTTTAGGCTAGTTTCCATTTCAGTTAAGTTTCTAATTTCATGTTCCTATTTTCCTATATATTGGCTGTAATCGATTAAAGATTCAGAGAGTGATTTTGATTATTGAATGAATGTGTTGAGTGTGATTCTCCTTTTTCCCCCTCTCTACTCTGATTTCCCCTCTCTTCCCTAAGGGTTCTCCATCAACTTGGTATCAGAGCCGAATGATCCTCCTTCATTTTCTTCCTTTCCCATTCTCTATTTTTGGTTCTACCGTGACAGAGAACAGCAAAAAAAAAAAAATCTCTTCATACCCATCGTCCCAGCTGAAACCCCAACCCCACCGAGCCTCTGTTACCTCCGTCTCGGCCTCGGACTTTCATCAGCCAGAAAAAAAAACTGCTGCAAACAGAGAAGCCGAACCACAACTCCATCGACCTTTTTTTTTCCCAGTCTCAGTCCACAAAAAAAAAAAAAAAAAAAAAAAAAAAAGCAGAGAGAGAAAACAGAACCAGAAGGAAGCGAAGGACGAAGAAGAGAAGAGGCAGCGAGAAGCAAGATCAAACCAAGAAAAAAAAAGAAGAAGAAAGAAAGCAGACATAACTGGTTCCCAGCTTCTCGCCTCCCGCTCCATGTCGACTTTCGTCATTGCGAAGTCCTCGCAGCTGATTGAAGTCACCACCGTTGATCACAACCCCCATGTAAGTCACGATCCATTGTTGGAGTCGAAGATCCCTGGGTTTCCGCATCTACTTGCCGTAGCCAAGAAAAGAGCCCTGGATCTCTCTTTCTCCTTCCTCGCTGGCTTAAACTCCTCACTGCCCCTTCAGTCGGCCAGCGGTAACCCTTTTCTTCCCCACGATTTCTTTTTGTTTTTTTTTCTTCCCTTAATTCTTCTGATTTTTCAGAATTACCCCTCTTTTATCTATTAATTCCTTCTATCCCTCATTTTTTTCTTATTTACATTTGGATCCCTGCCCACACTTGATATCCTTTGTGGTTTAATTGAATCTCAAGTAATTGCAATTCTGCCTTTCCTAAAAAAAAAAGAAAAAGAAGTTATATACTATTCTACCATATATTCTTGAGTGCTATTTTGTTAATCATCACCATGGTAGCCAATAGTGAAGTTGTTCAACAGTTGAATTCTTATAAAGGAGAAACTGATACAAAATTTGATGCTCTCACTAACATGGTCACGTCCCTAAAAACAATGGTGGAATCCATGCAAGTTTCTATTGATCGTTTGGTGGCAGCAGATAAAGGAAAGAGTCCCATTCAATCTGGGGATTCTTCTAACACCACTCCACAGGATCCGCCAGTAACACTACCACCACCACCACATCATACACCACCACCACCACCTCCACCACCATATGGGACTGATAGACATGATGATGGAGCAGAAAGAGCAGCAAAATTGGATGTCCTTGATTTTTGTGGAGACAATAATCCAGAGTTGTACCTTGACTGGATTCACAGTTTAGATACATTCTTCAGATGGTACGGGTTGACTGAGGCTCGAAAGATCCTATTTGCAGAGGCCAAACTGAAAAGCACGACTCAAGTCTGGTGGATCAAGCAATAACAACAGAACCGAACCCGAGGCATTGGTTTGGTCACTACTTGGGCTGAAATGTATGAAGTCATGAACCGGCGATTCTTGCCTTCTGATTACAAGCCGTATGCATCTCAGGTTTGCACAGTTGAAACAAGAGAATTTTACCGTTGAAGAGTATGTTGCTAGATTTTATTATTTGGCCACTCGTTATGACTTTGAGTGGGATGAAGAAGTATTAGTGGCACAATTTCACAATGGTTTGCACTTTCAACTTAGTGCTTCCCTTGCATCTAGTCGATTGCCTACCATGGAAGACGCCGTACAAGTAGCATATCAGGTTGAGGAAAGTCTGAAACGCCCATACAACCGGAGAAATTTTGCAGATACTTTTTCTCGAGGTACTAGTTCCGTTTGGCAATAGTCTCCTACCCAAGAGAGGTCATCTAGCAAACCACAGGCTAGTGATACATCTATGGCCTCTTCACGACCTAGTCGGCCATATTCTCCACCTCGACATGTCTCTGAAATGTCATCTTCACGGCCTACTCGCCCATACTCACCCCCTCGGCGTGGTTCAGATAAACCTTTTGATTCTTTAAAATTTACAGTTCGGTGCTACTCATGCCATGGATTTGGACATATCAGTGCTTAATGTCCCAGCCGTTTGGTTGTCTTTATTGATAAGGATTCTCTTATACCATATATTTCCGAAGAGCAACTTGGTTCTGACACAGTTGATTTGAGAGAAGAGCGTGCAATAGGTGAAGTCAATGACACTTTCAGTGACGAAGACCAACATCCTTTTTATGTCATTCGTCATGTGTTGACCACTCAGAAGGCCACTGAAAATGAAGATTGGCGCCGCAGTAGTATTTTTCAGACTTGTGTGAAGTGGAATGATCAGTTGCTAACCTTGGTCATTGATGGAGGCAGTTGCACTAATGTTGTCTCTGAAGACGCTCTTCGTAAGCTGGGATTGAATAGAGAACCACATCCTAATCCTTACAAGGTTGCTTGGGTGAACAACACTAATCTCAAAATCACAGATAAGTGCTTGGTCACATATTCAATTGGTGGATTTAAGGATATAGTCCAATGTGATGTCCTCCCTCTGAAGGTGTGCTATATCCTTCTTGGTCGACCTTGGTTGTTTGACAAGAAAGTACAGCATTGTGGCTATGCCAATATCTATGCCTTCAAGCATGCCAACAAGACTATGAAGTTTCATCCTGCCAAAGACCTCCCTGAAATTAAGCTCAAGAAGATGGTGGGATCGTTCCTCATTCAACGTATTCTTTCAGACGGTCTCCTCGTCCCTTTCCCTAACTCGACGGAGTCGAGTTCTTTTCAGAGGAGGAGAGTTGATGCAGATACTGCTGCACTTTCTTGGTTGGACCAGCATGACCGGCTTTGGAAGCCAAGAGCCAAGAAGAATCGGTCCAGCCCAGGGTTTTGGTCCAACAAGGGTTGGAAATAAAATTAGTAGTTTACTAAGTATTTTATTTCATGCTTTTATTTTCCAGACTTGAACGTAGGAGTAGGATTTACTTCCTTGCTTTGGTTTCCTTTTTATAGTTGTTTCCTAGTTTAGGCTAGTTTCCATTTCAGTTAAGTTTCTAATTTCATGTTCCTATTTTCCTATATATTGGCTGTAATCGATTAAAGATTCAGAGAGTGATTTTGATTATTGAATGAATGTGATTCTCCTTTTCCCCCTCTCTACTCTGATTTCCCCTCTCTTCCCTAAGGGTTCTCCATCAAAATGAAATGAGAGCAAAAACATGGGGAGCTTTCTTGCTCTTTCCTACATATATTAAGTTCAACTAGAACTTTAGGGAAATTACATTAGACCTCCCTAGGGAGGTAAAAGGGAAAAGAAAATAAGAAAATACAGCTTAGGGTCATAACATAAGTACAGTTCCTAAACTACCCCTATTACATAAACTCCAATAGTTTTGGCCTTTGTTTCTACCATGGTTTCAAGGATTAGTTGATAACGATAATGATTGCTGGATTAGGATCAGGATCAGTGTAAGATGGAACCAATACCATTACTTATACATAGTGGATTGGTGGCTCCACTACCAGTATCGAGCTCTTACCGTTTGGATGCTAATTCTTCATTTAATTTGTCAGTTTCCATTTCATTTGGCCCTGGTGTTAATCCTAAGGTCCTAATTAGGTTTCTCTAGTATTTTGGGTTGATTATTGGACAAGCTCACAAGCTTTTACAGTAGGGTTTCAAGAGGAAATTTCACATGCACATCTGTGTCATGCCTTTAGTTCTACTTATTGTTGACTTGGTACTCCTCCTTATGCTTACGCTACCCCTCTAAGAGTTCTCTGCTTCTCTTTGTTAACCCTTGCTACCCCTTTTTTCCTCCACAATCTTGCCACTGGAAATATATTTCCTTACAATACGCTCAAACCAGATATAAACCCTATCCTTTTCATATTTAAACACGAGCAATAGCCAATAGCCAATAGCCAATAGCCACCAAAATATTTGTTTTCCCTCTTTGGATTTCAATCTTTATTGGTTGAAACATGTTCAACCTATCATCTATGCCAACTGGCTAGCGTATTTTAACGTCTTCTGCATTTCTTTAAATTCCCAAAACATTTTTTTTTGGGTGAATATTAAATGCATTAAAAGAAGGGGGAGGGAGAATATAACCCCCTAAGGGAAAATCACAAACCCAATAAGGGTAACAAAAGCTCATGAAGGACTACAACCAAGGCCCATGTGGGCTCAAAGACTCAAAACCATGTCACTAACATGCCCATTACAGCTGAAAGCCCACATGGGCTAAAGACAAAACAAGGAAGCCCAATTACAAGGAAGGACGACCAAGTAAAATCCAATTAGGGTTCCACAAACCCTAACACCCTATCTCATCTCTTCATCTTCTCAGCTGCCAAGAGTGCACCGCAGTAAGAGGGAAGCCATGGCAGCGGGTGTGTTGGCCTTACGGAGGGCTACAGACGAGTAGGTAGCTGGCCTAGCGGACTTGACAACTGACAACCACATAGTTTTTAAGGCGGTAAGGCGATGGAGGCGTATGAGGGTCTTTCGGAGCGCCTTAGCGATAAGGCGGGCATAAAGCGTCGCCTTATCGACTAAAGCGTTACGGTGTAATTTTTTTATAAAATCAATCTATTTGGTTCAAATCCTAGTTGAATCCTATTACTCATATGTTAAATAAATATTAAATGTTCATATTCATACCAATGTAAGATATTCATCAAGAAAACAAATCAATAAAGTGAATAAACTAAGTTCATCTTCATCAATCATCAATCATCATAACATATTAACATATAATATAAATACATAATTATGAAACAAAATTATAAATATAA